>NC_069117.1:55655261-55966511 GCF_025612915.1 Magallana angulata
TGTGTTTACACTATATTGTAATCTTCGGCGTAACTTCCGGTCGTCACCGGAAGCACTTCAAAAATTTGGGGTTTTTTCATATTTTATTCATTTTACATAAAATGGAAATATCAGTATATAATCTTACATATGTTATCTATATAATGTAAAATTAGCAAATAAACTTTACTTCCGGTGAGATATCTCAAATATATCTCTGTAGCTTTCCTTTTTACAAATTTGATGTCCGCGAGATTTTTGTCACTGTAAGTGATTGAGACACGAAGCTCTCATGATTGATAGAAATTTGATTGGGGATGTGTTTAACGACTCTAATTTTGCCAACTGTCACTTCCGGTTCTTACTGGAAGGGTTCAAACAAATCATGTTTTTAACAAGTTTAACTGACTTTCTCAGGTGTTTCATCTAGCCTGATAAACAGTGATGTACGCTTAGCAAATGTACGAGAAATACCAGCTTTTGTTTTTATTAATCACTACTGTTTGTCTGTTTCCGGTCCCGAGACAAAAAATATTGTTTCAAAGAGATCTTAGATTTGGCAGAGACGTGAACAACCAAACCTTGAGGAAAGATTAATTTATGATTGTACAAATGGTTAACATTTTTGTTTAGATCGGCGTTGCTTCCGGTCGTCACAGAAAGTACTTCAAAAACTGATTTCTTTTTCATTTTCGTTGTTTTACATGTAAGTAACGTCTGGATATATCATTCACAATAATTATCATATCTACTTTTTTTCTATGTGAGAGAAGCAATGTCTCACAGTTAAATTGATACATGTATATCAAAACGGAAGACCTTTTTGTTGCTTTTGCAACAAGTGTCTAGTTTTAACTTCAATTCTACTGCTCATTTCATTATTTTCCATTCAATTTTTACATGGTCCCATAAAGGTGGGGAGGGGCAACTCGATGTTAATTCAATTTTTTGCCCGACCCCCCACATTTTGGCGCACTAAAGATTTTTCTGATGCTACGTGCCTGTTTAATAAATATCAGAAATCTTGTCGCTGCAGAGTGAGAATAGATAAGTGTAACTTCTAATTTGCGATTACTTCTGAAAATATGTAAAGAAAAAATTGGTGAAGGGTTGTTCCTTGTTCTATTAACATTATTTAAAAAGTTATCACAGGGTAAAATTTGGACTTAAATTCAATATCAATTAATTTTTTGGACTATTCATTTTTAATTAATTTAATATCTTAAATGAGAGCACTGGTTAATTTTTTTTCTGGTTGCTGATTGCTTGGATACATATACTGTGTAATTCTAAAAGCTAAAGCCTGTTAATCGAACTTCCCTGTAGAGCTGAAGTTCTGCAGCAATCTTTCCACAATAATGACCAGTCATTTATATTCAATGTGTTGTAGTTATAAAATATGTGGCAAATTTAATACCGTTATACCTTGATTAAAAAATAAACAACATGTGTAGTTTATATTCAAGTTAATAATTTGATTAACTTGCGGTGGCATAATCATACAAAGTAGTTTCCCTTTTTAATGGAGTGGTGTCACCTTTGTTGAAGTACCATAAGTCCCAAAATAACCATTAACAGAGTACGAGGTAGTAAAATAAATGTTGCCTAGAAGCCTCGGGCTCGTAATACGGGAAATCATGTTCATTAAAAAACTATAGAGCTGCTGATTATGGCTAGGTGGTTAGCAAAAATTTGCCAAAACAAATCTAAACTGCGAAATCATCAATCTCTTGCATTTTTTCTCAACAGTTACTCCCAACAGTCATTTAAATCCAATTTATGCACATCCGATTTTAAGGTGCCTCACTACACCTTGAAATATTCTCAAATCAGCAGAAAATTACTTGATTATGATAGAAAGCATGATGGATAGGAAGTATTTATGTCAAATACGCGAAAAAATGTGCACTTGGAAAAAAAAAAACATTTAAATCGCCATCTTGTGACGTAGTATCTTAAAAAGTATAAGTCTAGGTGTAGTGAAGTATCTTAAACAGCGGCCATTGGCAAGTCTGCGTGACATCACATTTACTGCAGAACTAAATACTCGGAACACACTCGAAGGAAGATATAAAGATCTAGGTAGTCCGAAAGTTACTGAAAGCATGAAGGGAAATCTTGGTCTGCGGGTAAAAGCTTTCCACAAAGCATTAGAGGGACACTGTTTGATATTTACGGGTCAGTGTGGAACTAGAAAAACCTACATATTAAGGTAATGCATACAACTGATATGCATAAACAACTGAATATTAACGACACTATTTTTATTTACTTATTCCTCTCTGTACTGAGTGCACAAGGGGAAGTAGCAGTGAAGAATGACGCCTTTTCGCTAGAATTGGTTTTGTTGGACATGAATTTCACAATTTTGGTAGAGGGCCTCATGGACATCATAATCATGCATTTAGTTTTTAACAAATATATATGGGAGTAGAAAAAGATTTTCTAAGATTTAATACATTTTAACTATATGGCCATATTGGCCCCATCCTAGAGGCTGAAGCCCTGACCCAGGGGTCATGAATTTCACAATTTTGGTAGAGGGCCTCGTGGACATCATTATCATGCATTTAGTTTTTAACAAATATATGTGGGAGAAGAGAAAAAGATTTTCTAAGATTTAATACATTTAAACTATACGGCCATATTGGCCCCACCCTAAAGCCTGAACCCATGACCCAGGGGTCATGAATTTCACAATTTTTGTAGAGGGCCTCATGGACATCATAACCATGCATTCAGTTTTTTCCTCACATGTGTAAAAGTAGAGAAGAAGATTTTTGAAAATTTGGCTTTTTTGCATATTTGGCCCCGCCCGTGGCACCCCAGGGGTGGTAGAGCCATGAATTTCACAATTTAGATTCTTCTTACCATAGAGATGCTTCACACCAAAAATGGTAACGATTGGCCTGGTAGTTTTCAAGAAGAAGTTAAAAATGTAAAATTGTTAACGCACAACGACGGACGAAGAGAGTTTCCATTATTGTCTCAAATTTATTGTCCTCCATAGAGAGAATTGGTTGCCTTGTTAAGCAAAATATTTCAACAATATGTGTAGTATGTTTAAGAAGTCTTATGCTTACTTCAAGGTTAGGAGTTTTGAGGGTGGATTTGTAGGACTTCATAAGGTACAGCATGCACTGTACCTGTACGGCCAGTTCATTTCTCAACTTGGATGGTAGTGTGAGATGGATGTGATCTTCTGTGGGTTTTTTATGAATAGAGAATCCACCTTGAAAGTTAATTATAACTGACGCTCACTTACCAGTGCTCCCAGATAATGCAGTTGTTTTCTAGCAACAAATATCTTCAGCCTTTGTCTTGTGTTTCAATTTACTTGGTTCTGTGTTGTTACGTATTTTTTTCATACAATGCATCATATCTTGAATGTATACTATCTTGTGCTGGGAAAAGAATATGTCACTAAACACAAAGTCAGAGCTTCTGGGGGTCTAAGGGTGGGGAACAACATTCCTGCAAAGGACTGTGTGCGGTTTTATGCATGTTTTGCCCCCAAAATCAAAGTTATAGAAAGAGCTTTAAAAATAAGGTGGAAGAAAGTTAATATCATATTGGAAATAAAGGTGTAAAAGGTTATCACCAGTGACGTCATAATGTAGACATGACGGCATGAAAATTGCATAAATTGGTGTTTTGTAGCAAAATATGGGCGTTTTCCAATTGTTTTTCGACTGGGGAACATCGAGCGCAGGCTTGCTCAAGTACCATTTTTAGTATAATGTGTATAAATATCTGAAGAAAAAAACATATCTTAAAAACATACTTGAGCAGACCTGCGCTCTATACTTCCGAATGCAAAATATAGAGCAAAAATGAGAATATTTTCCCTTTTTTTTTTGCAAATTTGCAAGAATTAGGTAATTTATGTGACGTCATAGATAAACAGCGAATGAGCAATGATGACTAAAATCAAGATTAAAGTTATAGGAATTCTCTATACGATGAATTGTGAAGATTTTATTTTGATACGATACTATTTAAAAATTGGTTGAAATCGGGGGCAGGTATTTGACCATACCGCACATAGTCCTTTTCTGTTGGTGGAGGCTCCATCTGTCCACATGCACATTCCTGTCCCCAAGCATATCGACACATTTTCAAAATACATTGTTTAGCTATAGTTGTTGTGCTCTCCCTGGATTGGAGCCGAAATACACCACTGCCCACCGTTGAAAAGAAATGTCACCTTGTCAATTACTACTCTGCTGTTATGATAATGACACAAGGAAATTCTGCTATTATGAGAATGAACTAATGATAATGTTACAATTGCATATAATTTAGGCCTTAAACATTATAAATATAGTAAATTTAATAAACATTAAACACAATTTACCTGAATCCAGTAAATTCATGAAAAACGAATTGGATTACATTTGTCGCTAGTTTCATTTCTTTCCCTTGCAAATAATGTCGATGTTGTTATTTGTCCACAAATCCCACCAGATCCCATGCGTCCGCGGACTTGGTGATTATTAAATCATCCTGGGTGGCCATCTCGTCAATAATAAGTCTCCCAAAGTCAATAACATTCTGTTTTTCCATTTCTTTATTCATCCACAGTAAATTGTCCTCACAAAATCCTGGACTTTGTTTGACGGAATTTTTGTAGTAGCGAATAATCGCTTGGATGGCAGTTGTAAGAAATTCGATTTCTTTAAATCTTCATACGCCTTTAGGGGATCAAATGTAAAGAGTTCAACAAAGTCTTATAATTTTAGGGTCCCTGTGTCGCTGATGCTTTTCCAAATCTGTCCGCGCACAATTCTGCAACTGAGATCGTAACAAAAGTCCAAAATTCTCAGGCAATCCCTCTTGTTTCTAAACGATATTGATCAGCTTTTCAATGTCCTCCTGATCATCACTGTTGAGAACAATTTGTTCCACATTTACCGTCGACACTAAGTTTGAGTTACTCTCACAGTCTTTGTTTAAGTCTTTGCGAGATGTTGACTTGCCCAAATGAATGTTCTGATCAACTTCTCTCAATGCACGTTTCTTCACCGGGGAATCCTTCTTTTGTGTATGTTCCGTTAGAATAGAGCGTTGAGTTATCAGTGTCTCTGGATTCAGATTCCTCACCTGTACTGAAATCTCGGTTCTTCTTTCTGTGGTTTTGTACCCTGGATATGTTACAGGAGGGGCATGCATCCTGTTTGCAAACCATTCTATAAACACATTACAATATTGTGACCTCATTATGGATGTTTGGTCGGTTTGATGTGAAGCTGAGAATTTCTCTTCTTTAAATGTTTTTGGAAAGTAATCATTATCTTTCCTAAATCCTTTACACAGATTCAGATTTGAAATTAAATGTACAATTCCATCTACATTTGTCTGCGTAAGAGGAACAGCAAAGGATATTGCTAACTTTTTCCCGTCAATTTGAATCGAGAAGTTATTTGGTTAAATACAACCAAACAGTTTAACTGTTTGCTATTCCGTATGTATGGCAACGGACACGTAAATCCAAAGATTCTTGCAGTCTCTGCAACTTTACACATTGATAGTAATCGTACAAACTTATGCGGCTTGTAATTGTTCTTGGACTTAGGTTCTTGAACATGATTCCTTTTTATCCTTTTGTCACTCTAGAACACATGGATTCCACATCATACAATCTTCTGATAAGTTTGCCCAAAGTATCTAGAGTACATAATGTAGGTGTATTGGTGTGAATTACTTTTACACAGGCTTTATGAATATCCTGGAGACTGACAAACAATCCATTCGTATTTTCTAAATTCAGAGCCAACCTTAAATATGTAATATGAGAAAATTTAGGATTTATTTATCGAAATCATATTAGTTTTCAGTAACAGATATGGTGAACTTTTTTAGAAAAATACAGATAAAGATGTTAAAGGGGCGGCCATATGCACACTTTTTGTTTCCCCCTCTATTCTGTCTTTCAAGTCAGAAAAAAATAAACAATCTGTCTCAGTTCATTTTGAGAATGAAATGAATACTGTTATTCTGGTTCTGCAGGGGCATGTATTTAATTAAATGATTTTACTATACAAAATCTGTCGTTTCCCAACACCTTTAAATTCAATCAGTCGTCCTTTAATAAACAGTTTTTTTTATAAATGTATATGGAGTAGTGTTTCATTTAAAAAATAAAATGCTTTCTTTGTTGATTATACGGTATATGAAGGTGGCGACATTGCAGAAAAAATACATAACATAACCCGCTTACGCGGGAATAAAAATATGGAATACTTTGGTAAAAACGTTAAAGTAATTATGATCCTGGGTAATATACTTGAACCATTTCAGAAATGAACAGTTCACCGGGATTTGAACTTGGTTTGTCACATGATCATGTGAAACTCGAAGAGCTTCTCAGAAGATTTGATCAAGTATTAAGTTCATAACCTGGTGAACTTTTCAACATTGCTCTTTATTACTTACTGGTATATTTTTGTTTGAAAAGGCAGAATTCTTAATATAACCCTGTTTCTAGATTTGCGCATAAAACAAAACAAATTAATAATGGATCATTTGCGAGTACTATTAAATGTATACCATATATCATTTAATATATAGAATCTGTTGCTCAATTTTTAAAATAACAACTGAAAAATTATTTTTCTGTTCAATTTCAGGTGAAGTTAGAACGTAGTACGTCTCTCCTGCTTCAAAGAACCTTGTGTTGAAAGAGGGTGCCAAGGTTATTCTAATTAAGAATGTTGCAGATGGCATGAAGGGAGCCATTCATAAACTTCAACAATCATAGATTTTAATGGAAAACTGGTTGAGGTACCAAATGTAAGTTTGATGTTTAATAAAGTAATAAAGTTTGATGTTTTCGACCCGCAGCAACGCGAGAGACAGGACCCAGGTTTCTGTAATATTAGCCTTTGCATTGACAGTACATAGAGCTCAGGGGCCACCCCCCATAGGTAATTTCGCCACATATGATTCTGATATGAAGTTCTTTTCATATAAGAATCATATCAAAATCACAAAAGAATGATATAAAAATTGATTCATATAAGAATTATATAATCCCTATCATATGATTCTGATATGATTTGAATTATATGATAACTACTTCATATGAGAATTATATCATAATAAAATCATATCAAAATTATATAAGATTCATATCATAATTATATGATTGTGATTTACATCAAAACAGTTCCAAGGAAAATGTATGAAAATCATTTTAGATACCATCGAATTAATTGCGGCATGATGATTATTGGTTTGATATGAAAATTTGTTTGAAATTATAAGCGAATTAAATATTTATACTCTGTCCCGAGTTTTTGCTTCCACCACTTTTTGCTTTATATTTCAATAATAGTAAATACCTTTGTGCTCAAACTACGTTCATCCACTAATATGAAAAATGTCCAAATTATCTGTTTTGAAACGCCCCCTCTACCGCTTCAGGTTTCAATACACATCCAAAAATTGAAAGTCTACGGAGATTTTGCATTGCATCAGCCATTAATAAGCCCGGATGATAATGTTAAAAAATTGCGCGATGTATTCCGAGTGTATTCCGAATGGAGAAAATATGTAAACATTTCCCATTACAAATCTCCGTAAGAAAATTGTTTACGTTCCTGTGAAATTTTATGAGTGAAAAGGGAGAATTGTTCAATGAAGATATCATGGATATATTCCTTTCCATAGATTTCAGTTGTATTTCTTTCACAGGTATGTGTATTTTTATTAAAAATCATCAAAAATTGATGGAAGCAATAACTTGGGACATACTTTTTTTTTTTATAATAAGTGGATTTCTATTGCTTTCAAGTAAAGTAGGTAAACAGCGTAGACATCTAAATTACTTCCTATATTTTTGTTTAATGAATAAAATCACTATTGATAAAAGACATATAGAATAAAATATATTTTTTACGAATTATATAATCAACTTTAGCCAGGTGTAAACAATTCCGAAATAAAAACTGAATCGGCTTCGATTTTGTCGTTCACATGTATACGTCATATTTTTACGTCACGAACGCAGAAGAGATCAGAAACTCACGCTTCCACGTCGTCATTAGTGATGCTGTTGCTATCTTTGCTCAGCCAATCAGAATCGCGGAATATTTGTCGGCCATTACCTCCGACAATAAACATCATGTCGGAGGTTAGCATTTGTTAAAATTTCTATTATGGTGAAGACCAGTGCGTGGGGACGATGCAACAGCGATACCAGGCGTCCTGAGAGAATACAGGGAGTGCATTTTATTCCATTTCCCAAGCCCAAAACGCAGAAAGACAGATGCCTGAGATGGATTAAGGCATGTGGGAGACCACACTACCAGCTAAATGAGAGCAGAATAAATCGACACACGTTTGTGTGTACAAAGGTGAATATTACATTTTCTCGGTAAATGAAATAATGTAAAATTTCATATGTCTTAAAACACCATATAGGCCAAGAAGTCATTATGATAAATGAGAGAGAGAGAAAGAGAATGTGTATATGATCATATCCGTTCCCCGTTCCTTAAATTAAAATTGTAATATAGTAGAAAAAACACTCATAAGATTGTCATGTAAGTCCCCTTCCGTAAAATAAAACCAGAATGGCCAAACAAATCTGACAAGCAGATAAAATAAGTAGGAATATTCAAGATGAATACTTGTACATTAAACTTGTCAACAGATTCCAAGTTTCTTATTTGATCATCATATTTTTGTCTACAAGTATAATGATCATGGTATGATAATTATTTATCAAAACCATCCATGATCGTTTGTTCACTGTCTTCAGTGTATGTATGATCATAAATTATGACTGAGAATTCTATTTTAGCATTTTGTGGATCCCAGTGGTCCCACTGAGGAATATCCAGATCCAATACCTTCTGATGGTTCAAACATTAGAAAAGAGGGGTCATTGGAGAGAACGAAGCGGGTTGGTCTTATTTTTTTTTTCAAAGAGAATACCATCACACAATAGGTTATATATTTTTTTCTTGTTATTATAGTCTGTCCCAAGTTATTGCTTCCATCACTTTTTGATGATTTTTAATAAAAATAAACATACCAGTCAATTAAGTACAAATTCAGATTGATAAAAAGGAAAAAATCCAAGATTTCTTCATTGATATACATAATTTGTTTTTACCTGGAGAATCTCACAAGAACGAAAACAAATTTCTTATGGAGATTTATAATGGAAAATGTTGACAACTTTTCTCCATTTGGAAGTACTTGTGACACCTCGCACAATTTTTTACCTTTATCATATGAGATACTTTTATATGGTCTGCAGTGCAAAATCCCTGTAGACTTGTTATTTTGGGCTGTGTATTGAAACCTTAAGCAATAGAGAGGGCGCTTCAAAACAGCTAGGGGATCTGGATTTTTTTCACTCTAGTGAATGGATGTACACATGTACTTTGGGCAGAGAGGTATTTATGATTTTCGAAATATTACGCAAAAAGTGGTGGAAGCTGAAACTTGGGACAGAGTATAATAATCTTATCCCATTCAATTTGATATGAATACTACATGTACTTCCTTTATAATGAATGAAATTTTAATTTGTAAATTTATGATAGATTTTAAAACAATACTGAAGTTAAACAATTATTCATAATTAAACATTTTATTTACAGGCCATACCATAATATTCAACAAAATTCACATACAACAACTGCAAGTGATACATGTACAACCTCGCCTAAAGAATGTATTGATGAGATTGGGGAGTCGTCATTGGATAGGGAGCCAACTCCAGCTGAAAATTGTTTTGAGGGGCTATCATTACTTGCAGGTAATATGCTTCTTTAAGAAGGAAACAGCAAAGAATTTATAAAAGAAAGACAGCTTTAGAAGCATGGCTGTCATGAATGAAACATCAGGGAAAATTCGTTCAACAAGCATGTCCTTTGTTGTGTAGACTATAAATTCACATCATGGTGCACCAGACACAAGTAATTGTCCCTGTACTTGAACATAATGATCATGATTCCTGTTTATTGATATCAGACCATTTTCCTCTTTTAGCATGAAATTTTTTATCTGAGAACAAGCTTCAGAAATTGACAAATCTCTGGCTAAATATGGACATTTAATTTCAAAAATCCCACACTCTCCATTTTCACACAGTTTACCATCAGGAGTTGCAGCAAGAAATGGGAATGCATTATTGATAATCAGTCCACAATCATGAAGGTGTGCATTTTGGACTGATTTGAGTTTTGCTAATTTCTCCCTGGCCAGTTTTTCCCTACTTAATCCATATTCTGTAGCTGCAGACTTTGTCGATGATTTACTTTGAAAAAGGGAGTTTAACAGCAAATCATTTGGTTGTTTCTTCCTTTTTACAACTCGATGCATCTGTGATGCTGTGATGCGGTTTGCCCGATATTTAAACCAGACAGGATTTTCATATTGGTTCCTTGTTGTTTTTTCTATGTCTTCTGGATTAGAGGGGATCAGTTCTTCTGTTAGTAATTCCTTGTACCATGGGGGGAGTTTCACAACTGATGTCTGTGGAAAGGTAGTATTTCCACAATACATTAACACTCCATCATTCACTCGTATGCCCTTTGATTTTGACTGAAATTAATTAGGCACCAATTTTGAACATGTTGAAAATAATTTTTTTAACAATTGGTTTTAATCAAGTTCGCATCAGTAATTATATTGTTTGTACATGTGTTTAAAGAAATATATCAATGCAATGGAAACTTTCAAGTTTGCATCTAATATAAAATCATTATAGAATACATGAATAGGTATTTAAGTGGCAAATTTTATTTGTATCTTAATGCTATTAAACATTTAATTTGGTCCACAGATTCATGTCAGATAGACCACCTAATGCAGAAAAAGCTACAAGAGACAGAGGAAAAACTTCATCATCAGACAGTTCTTAACCAGCATTTAAACTTACAATTATCAACCGTTCGAAATCAACCAGAAGTTCAAATTGAAGGCCTCAATATTGAAAAAATTATTCAGCAAGAGAAGAAAATCACTGGTTTATTTTTCTACTACACTAACCTTAAACATTCAACTTTTGTAACTTTGTACAACATTTTAACTGAACAACAAATGCCAGTATTCCCAAAGAAAAGGAAAGATGTGAAGACTATGAAACCAGAAACTCAACTACTATTAACTCTGATGCGACTTCGCCATAACTTTGGATTGAAAGACCTAGCTGCTCGGTTTTTGATATCAACTCAGTCTGTGAGTGAAATATTTTCTGCGTGGATTGAACATATGTATTTCATCCGTGGATCCATACCAATATGACCACACAGAAATGACATAATTCGAAATATGCCTTCGCAATTCAGAGTAGAATTTCCTGACACTTTAGCCATTATTGATTGCACAGAACGTAAGACCCAAAAACCGTCGTCGTTAAAATTACAGTCACAGATGTACTCTGATTATAAGTCAGCAACAACCCTGAAAGGACTGGTAGCATGTGACCCCATGGGCAACATAATTTTTGTAAGTGAGCTGTTTACAGGATCAATGTCTGATGTAGAAATTACAGCAAAGAGTGGGTTTTATAAACTCTTGGAGCAGCTCATTTTAACAGGATATATTCATCATGGAGATTCTATTATGGCCGACAAAGGTTTCACGATATCTGGTGAACTTCAGAATGTTGGATTGCATCTAAACTTGCCATCTTTTGTGAATTCGGGTATTCAAATGTGTCAGGCAGATGTAGAAATTACACAAAAAATTGCAGCCCATCGTATTCATGTTGAAAGGGGAATTAGGAAAATAAGAACCTTCAAAATATTGTCTGGTTGCATTCCTACTAGTCTGTTTGGATCAATTAATAAAATCTGGACCGTTTGTGTACTACTAACTCTGTGGCAGAATCCGGTGTTGAAAAATAAGTGATTTTTTTTGCTTAATAAAAAACATGTATTTGATATGTACAATCTTGATTCTTGAATTGAACATGTATGTATTGAATATATATGGTTACATACATGTATGTCTTATGTTGATTCTTTCTGTTGGATGATTATGTGTGAGCAGTGTATTGTATTACACACCTGATAGCTGAGAGCTGACCCAAGCTTCACATCACCAAATTCACTTTTTATTGTTTGACTTTGATATTGGTAGTCCATCCAATGACTTCAGCATTTGATGTGTTCGTTCTGTCAACTCGGGTACTCTATTGTTATATTAATTCAGATGTGATTGAATCAGGCGATGATTTTTACAACAGAATTAATAAAATTTACAATTTATCAGATAATTCATATACCTGGATTTAATTTCTTTTGGAAGAACTGGACCTTTTTTGTGAGTTTCCTTAGCTTTAACAACCAACACTTCATTTATTGAAACAGGCTGTATTTTATTTCCTCTTGGTATATTCCATTGCTGGGGAAGGCTTGTACAAGATTGCTCGGTGGGGACATCCTTAAGACCAAGAACTTTGAACTGTTGTATACATTTTGTTAGTCCAACTATATGGGAGCATTTACCTGAACCCCTGCAATTTTTTGGGATTATTTTCTCATGAATTATAGGATATTTGCTGTCTTTAATAGTTTTATAAATATTTACACAGATGAAAGTACGAAGATTAGAACAAATCAACAAAACAGCAAAAGTAAATATATGTTAGTGAAACTATTTATGTGCGACAAAGAACTGTTGATTGTTTGTCAATAGTTTAGCAATAAGATTTAAAATGACAAAATTCAGGTATATATATTGTGTATCATCACAAGGATCCCAATTTATATTTTATAAAATCATCAATTCAGTTTTACCTTTCATATAACATATACGTAGTGTTTTACCCTGATACATGTGTATTAATAATTTACCGTCAATATTACAAAAGGAGTGGACTCGGAGCAGCTGATTGAATACGAAACATACATGTAGCAACTTTTGAAAAATTATAATACCTCTTTAACAACAAAAACACCAAACAGCAACAAATATGCAAAAGAACTCGTAAAAACAGGTTTAAATCTCTCTGTCAAGTTCACCCAGCAGTACATGAACAATACGCGTCCGTTACAGCGGAGTCCGAGAGATCAACAGTAAGCCGGTGAGGTGTTTACCCCTTCCTCATGCTTCGGAAGCATCTTGCGCTAATAATTACAGTGTTATCTTTGTTTTTGTTAATAGTTACGTTGTGAATGTACCCTTCTTGAAAATAAATTAAACCTTTTGATAGACTTTTCTCAGAAAAGGCGTGATTAAACGACGCTATTGTGAAGTTGTCAGGGACGAGTTCTAAATCACCCGCCATGTTGTTTACAAAGTTTGTCGGAGTATAGAGTCACGTGATTTTGGTTGCCATCGGTGGGCGGGGCGTGGAAGCGTGAACTGCAGGATGATTTCAGATAAAAGGTAAGGATTTACCCGTCTTATTTCTTTTTCATTTACGAGCAATTAAATTAATCAACTGACGGTAGATTGCGAATTAATCTGCACATGCTATAGAACTGTTGCTGTGTTTTTCCAAGAAAATTCTAGTAGCGGAATCATTCATCATTTATATTTATAAAAACTACCATATTCCATCTCTGGAGAGAGTCGGAGTGTTTATATAAACGTGAGGAAATTCGGTTACAAAATACCTGCGTGTTAAATTATAGGCCTATTTCCCACAGTGCAGAGACAGCTCTGTGCAGCTATAGCTAATTGAATTTGATTTAGACAGTACAACACTTTTGTAAAACAATCACCAACTCAAAATATATGTCAATTAATGAAGAACAAGCGCATTCTGAACACTAAAAAACTTTCAAAGTGAACGTAGCCAAAATCTAGAGCGAAGCTTGATATGAAGCAACAAGTAGGCCTCCCTCTCAGCTGTCGAAGATCAACAGGGAATGACTCACTGATTATCTCATGTTGCATGTAAAGCATAAAATTATGTATAATTATTCATTAACATTATTTATGTTATCTATTTTATTAAAAAAATTAATTTACTCTACAAACAGATAATATAAGTAAAATTTACAATTATGTATATTGTAAATATGTTTATTGGTTTTTTTCTTCTTTAACAAACTAGCTCAGAACAAGTACTAGTATTTGTTGAAAATGACCAGTCAGTCACATAAATGAGTGTTATTTTATTACATTTTAATTAAAACAGATTATTCACAATTTGCTCACATCTTCAAAATAGTAGCATGGCATTTATTTCTACTAAACTTTCAGTAATATTGTAGTATGAAAGTCAGTATTTTCTTTTTAAAAATATGAATGTATTTAAACTTTGTCTATATTCATCATTTTATTTTGTGTTTTATATTTTTCAGCAAATGGCTATTATAGTACACAAGCTTAGTACTAAGATTTGTCTGGATGTAGTGACTAGTCTGAAGACTATGACAATAATTTCAAGCTCCCGGCATTCTCCTCAAGTTCATAGAAAGATTGCGTCCTGTACTGAATCTGGTATGATACATATATGACATCATTAAAATTAATTTAAAGTTTCATTGAATTGTTGATACTTATATTTATAATTTCCAGATTCCTAAGAATGATATTAAACTTTTTGAAAGTTCATTTAATAGTTAACAACACATGAATGGTTTTTGCTTTTTAAAATTTTGATTCTAAAAGTTGTTATGTTCTTTGTCATAAGCATGGCTATGGTGAAGTTGCATTAACATTTTCTGGATAAAATCCAAACTTGCCTTATGCTTTGGTTAACACATCAGAAAGGGAGAAATGGATGGAAAGACTTGAAGGGCTAAATGAATTTAGGGTAATACTTTACTTTGTCAAATTGATACTGATGTTGGACATTTAACCTCTCTCTCTCTCTCTCTCTCTCTCTCTTTCTCTCTCTCCAAGCTTGCAAATGTAATGATTTAGCAATCATTATTAAATGGGAAATAAATGTGTAAGAGGATAGGAAATTCATGTTTTATTTGCAACAAATTGTCATCAAATCTGGTGAATAACATTGAAATATCGTAGCATACAGGAGCTATATGTGTACCATAACATTGTGCTTATTTACAAATCATAAAAACTGATATCTTAATTTCTAAGTGTCAAAATATGTTTCTTTTTCAGAAAACTAATGAAGCACCAAAGAACAAGAAGAATAGAAATATCTAAATGTTATCATTTGCCGGAATTAAATTTATTTTAATTGTGAGAATTGTTGTGGTTATTTTTCTCTAGCTATAATTTTAGATAAACTCAAGTGGCTTGGAAAGGAAAACCAATGAAATTTCTCAAGATCAATGGATGGGAGTTTGGAACAGCAAGTTCAGGAGTATCAACAAATGATTTTAAAGACTGAAAACATTTAGAGGCATTTATTTTACATGTATTTGCATGTGAAATAAGTGGATAGCATACATTCTATGTATTTTATTTACTACTGAGGTTTAACATGTGTCAAATATGGGGCATATTTTGCATTGCAAAGCCATAGTTTGCACACATATTATATTCATATAATTCTCATATCATGTTAAAATTACATGATTGTCATAAAAGAATTATATAATAAATCATTATATAAGCGATCATATAATTTTGATATGATGCCCTTATCATATAATTCTCATATCAGAATTATATGATTCTCATATGATACCGATGATATGATTCTCATATGATGCACTTTTTTTATCATTTCATATCAGAGCAATTATATAAGAATCATATTATTTTGATACGAGAATGATATGTGGCGAAATCCCCTGTATAGACTTAGTTGAAGTGGACTGCTTCTCTTTTTTTTTTTTTGCTCCTGGTCAAATAGGAGTTGCCTTACAGAGCCAGCAGGATTAGTGGTTTAAGGGTTTAAATATTAACGCTAAAGCTGCATTTACAAAGCATCCTGATGAAGTGTATGAGTTTTATGAAAGACTATTTACAGACTTTTTCCCAGTTCTACATTGTTGTGAAAAACCAATTATTTCAAGACTTTCCTTTCAAAGTTTAAATGATGAGCCATCAAAATCAAAAGAACCATTATCTGGAACAGTTAGTAGTACACATTTTGAATCCTATGATGATTTGCCTCAATTGGAGTCGCCATGGGATATACAAGAATTTATTTCTGACAACCAGAATTCACCATTCATGATGGCTTTCCCCAATGATTTATTTTACTCTCAGTTGTTTGAAACACATGTGGAATTCTTATATCATAAAGTGTGTGACATTATAAGAAAATCGCCACAGGATTGGAGTGATGCATTCATTATCATGAACGCATTTCCTCTCAGTAATGTACATATTTCTTCTGTGTAGTAGTTGTTTCAGAAAGATGAACTTAGCAAAGAAGAAAACAAGTTGAGTACTAAGATTGTTCTATGGCTTATGGATAAAGAATATGAAAAACAAGTACAAAATCTGGTTCAAAAATGCTAACAAGTCTGAAGTTTCTTCAACATTATCTGTAGCAGCAGAAGCAAAATTGAGATATCTAGCTGGAGCTTTTCAAAAAAATAAAAAACGAATTAAAGAGTCGGTTTTAAGAAAAATAGGAATAACTTCAAAGAAAAGTAGGATTTTCAGAAAAATGGCATACAGAAAGCAAGCAATGTTAAAAAGCTTCAGGATAAAAGAAGGTATTGAAGAAGGTCAGCAGAGCTTGCAGGAGATTGAATACAAACAAGGGCCAATCAGGGGCTTGACAATTGTCAGTAGGGAGTCTGTGTTCTCATTTTTTAAACAACTGCATAACACTGTACAGAGGAAGTTGACAACAGACCATTTTCATATTTTTCCTGACTTGCATAATGTGTGCAGAAATGTTGATTCTAACATGACTCTGGCAGATGAGTGGATTGCATTATTTAACGATGTGGAGGTAACAGACGAAGAAATAGACAATGAATTTTTTTTAACATTAATTATGGAACTCTATCGAGACATTACAGAGCATTTCATCAGGATTTCTTATGTTGATGCTTTAAAGAATTCTAAAATATCTGTTCCTCTGAAGAAGAAACAAGCATTGAGATCCAAAGTTCAAGCCTTAGGTAAGAGGAAGGACCCGAAAAAAGGAAAGTAGATGAGATAGAAGAAGATAACTTTTCCTATGGTAGTTGCAGATGTAACTGTGAATGGGAGCCAGCTAATACAAGGGATCAGAGCAATGAATGAGACAAGTTGAACTGTGGTTTCACTATAAATGTGTAAATTTAAAAGGAAATGGAGCCTTTCAAAAAAAGACAAATATAACATGGTACTGTTCAGGCTGTAGCAGAAAAGGAAAGGGGCGAGGGAAGCGTTCTTCCAAGAAATAGGTACATTTGTAAATGACTTGCATTGAAAATACAAAATAAAAATGGTTAGATTTGTTGTTTCTTTTATGACAATGAATGATAAAAATCAACCCATCAGACCTAACTTAATATGAAACCATTTGTATAGCTATTACTTAACTCAGTTTTCAGTTCGAAATTTTTTTAATTGGGAAACATGCCACAGGCATGCGTAGATCAAGGAGGAGGTCGGGGGATACCCCCCCCCCCTTGCAAAATTCAAATTCCTTTAAAGTACGTTATAAAATAACCAAAAAAATATGCCATAGACACACCCCCACCCCCGCAAACCACCTTGGAAAAAAAAAATTTGATCCACATTTGCACAGGAGTTGGCAATTTTATAATTTTATTGTATTTTATAAGATCACTGGTAGGTTTTTCGGTTTCTCAGCAATAAATTCTATTTACAACAAATTAATAGAATTGATGACTCCTGTGGTTATGGTATTGTAAATATTTTTCATGCATTTTCATCATCGAACCTTTGTGTCATTGTGCACTTAATAAAATCTACTTACCACATAGCTGCAGCAAAGTTCTTGGAAATTTCAAATGTCTTCAATCGGCAGGCAAACCTTAAAGTCAAAATCTGTTTTCAAATTTCCCGCAAACGAAACTATCGGACACCATAATAAATATATTTTTTATTAGATCGTGACCTTAATAACTTCAAAGAATCCGTATTAATTATTATAAACACACAAATTGATATATTACTTTGTTTTCCCTTCGACTGAAATGTCACACTTTCATTGGTTTAAACATAGCACGTGATTGACTCATATATCTCTATATTTGTTCGGTGAGAAATAATATTAGGCAATATGGCCGTCATTGGCCGACGCTTCGCTTGCTCATTTCGACAATTCATAGCATTTAATACATAAACCGTATGCCGTAAGTTCTTAAAGTATTTCGAGTAGTTGCCCTTTCAAATTCTTTAAAATAAGAACAGTTGCCCTTAGGTAGCAAGGGACAGTTTCGAATAAAGTACCCGTCAATATTTTTGTAAAATTGAGAGTTGCTGTACTTGAAGGCTTATGAGTGTTGCTAAAATTCATGAAATGATTTTTAATGATTATCATTAGTTAGAGGGGTGTCTCTTGTTGAAATTGATATGCAATATGCAGGCCCCTTATGTTAGGTACATGAGAATCAGAAGTAAAATGCGAAACCTGCGGCTATGACTGCTGTGCTGACTTTACACAGTGAAATTGCAAGTTACAGACGGGAGATGAAATAACACGAAAAGTAGGTGGATGGGACATTGAAAACTATACACCTGTAAGTTTGTGACATGTGATAGTGCAACATGCACGCGGTACGGAAGGTCAACCCTCTGCAGGGAATTAGCTGGGGGAGGTCTAAAAAGCTGAAAAATCATGAAAATTTAGCAAAATATGAAAGGGTCAAAATCTCATAAAAACCAGTATGTAGAGAATTTTACAGATTTTGATTGGTAATTTTCTTAACAAATTGGTGATTAGCCTTATAAACAGTGAATTAAAGGTATTTGTGCTGAATGGGAACTGAGGAAATTCTAGTTACAAAGTTCCGAAGACATGCATCCCTTGGCTACAATGAATTGTATCAAAAAAACTGTCCCCTGCCACCTTCAAGACTACATGGTATTTTCATATTTCTCCTTTAAGTGTAATTTTGAGTGGATTTTGTACCATAAGTAATACATTTAGTGAAAATGGATGATTTTCTTGGCTATTAATGTCATGACATGATTTATTAGCTTAAATATTCAAGGGGAGTAACTCCCTCTTAAATGTGTAGAATGACCACCACTAGAGTAAATTGGCTTAAAGAGTAGGCATTTCCTATCCTGATGACAATTAATAGGCTTAAGTTAATTACTGAGATAAGAATAAATACTTTAAAACAGTTTTTATCAATTAAATCATTAAATTTATGAATTTGCAGGCATTTTGCTGTCTGATTTTATGAAATAACATTAATCCACCTGACTTATATCACCCAATTTTATTAAAACAGCATATTTTTATTTCAAATGAACTTTACATATAGACAAATGCAGTTATCAAAGTATACAATATGTCAAAAAACTCAAGTTTTTGCTCCTTCCTATCAAAAAATGGTATTTAAGATGTATTTACAGAATTGAAAAAGCCACCCATTCTTTCCAATGGACTCCATTACAATTACATGTAGGATATGTAAATGTACATTTGACCTTGAAATAACATCTGCTATGATAATTACTCTTGAAATGAACAAAAAACAACATATTTTTACCTTTTTATTGTATATATGCATCAAAAATGTAGAAACACATGTAAAATTTGAACATTTTTCACGCAATTCTCATCCGTCCCCAGGTACCTGGGTGTGTTTGAATTTCATTTTAATTAAACGCACACATCACACTTGAAGGTCTTACTAATTTAGCAAAGTTAAAAGAAGACTAGAAACCAGACTATATAAGATATCCACTAAATATGATTACAGGCTTAGTTTTTCATGAAAACAAGAAATCACATGTAGGGCGACATGACTTTTTGTGAATAAAAATGCTGCAAATCATCCATTTACCAAAAAAGATCAATTTTGAATATCAGTGATGGTTGTTTTCAATTATGTGTAAGAAATGACTCAAGGAAACTGCCACAAGTTTCATAATATTAGGTTAAAGTGTTCAAACTAATGCTTCTGTTCATGTGAAAATCAAAAGATAGGGGGAGGGTATACATGTAAAGGGATTTCTAAGTGATGTGATGCTTTTATCATGATAATATCAAGCAGATGTATGTAGTATTGAATAAGGTTTCTTATTTAAGGATGTTGAACAACAGTTGACCTCTAAAAGATTAGGTAAAGATGCTTTATTTATGGAGAGTCCTGTGAATCTGTGTTAAATAGAGGAAAGTGGAAATGGTGGGTTCACTTAAATGGCCATATTTTTCTTAAACCTCAATGGAATTGGCAAATGTGGTGTACTTTTTTTCAGAATAGCATAAGCTTTTTAATTTTAAGACAAGATGACTTTACAGAGAATGTGAGTGTATGTTAAAGGTAGCAAGGGACAGTTTCGAATAAAGTACCCGTCAATATTTTTGTAAAATTGAGAGTTGCTGTACTTGAAGGCTTATGAGTGTTGCTAAAATTCATGAAATGATTTTTAATGATTATCATTAGTTAGAGGGGTGTCTCTTGTTGAAATTGATATGCAATATGTAGGCCCCTTATGTTAGGTACATGAGAATCAGAAGTAAAATGCGAAACCTGCGGCTATGACTGTTGTGCTGACTTTACACAGTGAAATTGCAAGTTACAGACGGGAGATGAAATAACACGAAAAGTAGGTGGATGGGACATTGAAAACTATACACCGGTAAGTTTGTGACATGTGATAGTGCAACATGCACGCGGTACGGAAGGTCAACCCTCTGCAGGGAATTAGCGGGGGGAGGTCTAAAAAGCTGAAAAATCATGAAAATTTAGCAAAATATGAAAGGGTCAAAATCTCATAAAAACCAGTATGTAGAGAATTTTACAGGTTTTGATTGGTAATTTTCTTAACAAATTGGTGATTAGCCTTATAAACAGTGAATTAAAGGTATTTGTGCTGAATGGGAACTGAGGAAATTCTAGTTACAAAGTTCCGAAGACATGCATCCCTTGGCTACAATGAATTGTATCAAAAAAACTGTCCCCTGCCACCTTAGAATATTGACGTCACATTGTTTTGTCTGGAGCAGAACAAAATGGCAGCGTCGTTATTTACTCAAATCTCTGCAGAGGAAAGGGAGAAAACATTTAAAACTGAATAGCAACAAAACATTCTAAGTAAACATGGGCGAAGCAAAGATTTTTAAAGAGTATTTGAAAGGTGAGATTAAAAATTTTGAAGAGTTTAAATGAGTTAAATTGGACGAGATGTTAGGCATCTTGTACATGGCTTTGCGTAGATCATCTATGATCATCTTCGCCTCGCCATCTATGAGATTGATCAACCCAATATATTTCCGTAGTGAGTCAGTAACTAACCTAATTAGTAACAAGAGATGTTTGTGAAACACTTATGCCCCCCTCCTATGGAAACATCCACAAAGAAAATGAACGTAAACTTCAAATAACTGGAATTTTCCTAAGTCCAAGGGCCATAACTCTGTCAAAAATTGCTCTATCATACCCAAAATCAAACTTGACCTAGATATTATCATGATAAACATGTATACTAAATTTCATTTCAATATGTTCATCATCTGCGAAGAAAATGAGCAGAAACTGCAAACAACTAGAATTTTCCTACGTCCATGGGCCATAACTCTGTCGAAAATTGCTCTATCATACCCAAAATCAAACTTGACCTAGATATTATCATTATAAACCTGTATACCAAATTTCATTTCAATATGTTCATCCTCTGCGAAGAAAATGAGCGGAAACTGCAAAAAACTAGAATTTTTCTACGTCCAAGGGCCATAACTCTGTCGAAAATTGCTCGATCGTACCCAATATCAAACTTGACCTAGATATTATCATTATAAACCTGTATACCAAATTTCATTTCAATATGGTCATTCTCTGCGAAGAAAATGAGCGAAAACTGCAAAAAACTAGAATTTTTCTACGTCCAACGGCCATAACTCTGTCGAAAATTGCTCGATCGTACCCAATATCGAACTTGACCTAGAATTTATTATGATAAACCTGTATACCAACTTTCATTTCGATATGTTCATCCAATATCGAACTTGACCTAGAATTTATTATGATAAACCTGTATACCAAATTTCATTTCAATATGTTCATCCTCTGCGAAGAAAATGAGCAAAAACTGCAAAAAACTAGAATTTTTCTACGTCCAAGGGCCATAACTCTGTCGAAAATTGCTCGATTGTACCCAATATCGAACTTGACCTAGATATTATCATGATAAACCTGTATACCAAATTTCATTTCAATATGTTAATCCTCTGAAAATGAACGGAAACTGTTGGTGGACCGACCGACCAACCGACCGACAGACAGCAGCAAAGCAATATGTCCTCCCCTCTTCGAAGGGGGGGGGGGGCATAATAATTTTTAGTATAGTCTGAAAGTTTAGTATATATATATATATATATATATTGTGAGTTATTAAGCATTCATTTTGTTTTTCAAAAGAAATTTCCGGAAACAATATAATCATTTACAGAGGCATTTAAAAAAGGCTCCAGTTTCGAATCATTTTCTCCATTTTCGGGTCATGTGACTTTAAAGTGTCGGTAATGTCGGGTTATGACTTTTCGTCTCGTAACACAATTTTTATTAATTTGTAGATCATAAAAATATATTTACAACTACTGATACTCAAGTAACAGGGACCAATTTCTCAATGTAAATTTCAGTCGAGATTCAGAATGAAATGATCATCATTATGTCATCATTGTGACAAAAAGAAAAATAAACTCAGAGAAAAATAACAGACAAGATAAATGAAATGACACCTGAGCTGATGGATCATTTTATTCAATTGAATCTCTTTTTTCTCTCTTTCAAGTCATCGTCAATTCGTAGAAAAGTGTGTTTCAGGTATAGTGACCCGCATAGGGGAAATTCCTTTAGATTGATTTATTAATTAATGAAAATTTATTTTAATATTTATCATTCTGAATAATTTCTGACATATAACTGAATGCATGTGCAATATTTTTCGTCCATTAACCCCTCCCATAACTTTACCATCAACCATGCTGCTGCATTAATAATGAAAGTAGCATGTCAAAGTTGTGGGAAAATCTCCGTCTCGAAATCGCTTGATTTCGTTTCTCGGTGGGTCTGTAAATTTTAATTTTCGAATATCGTTTGATGATCAAACCCAGAAAGGCCTATAGTTCGTGATCAATGTATTTATTAAGTTGTCTATGCTTCAATTTAAACAAGGTGACATGAAACACACACGAGTGACCCGGAATTGGAGACGACCCGAAACTGGCGAATTTTCTGTACTTCGAAACATACTCAGTGGAACTAAACATAGATTAATGAACGAGACGTTTTATATTGCTAATTATCAGAGGGGGGGGGGGGGGTTCAGTCCATTTAAAATATCTTTGTCGAACTAGGAAACCTGCCCCTGGGGCCATAAAAGTTAGAAAGTTAGACGAACTCACTTTTGATCTCAGTCTTACTTTTACAAAAGGAATATATAGTGGAAAAATGAAACTAAGATCAAAAGTCAGCCTGTCTTACTTTCACGGCCCCGAGACCAGGAATCAAGGTATAACGAGTCACAATTAATACACGACAGAGTCTCCTCTAGAAGCTAGTGACCCTGAATGCACGCACTTGAAACATTTCTTTTTATGGACAGATTATTCCCAATAATGTAATAAAGGCAAGGTTATTTTGATTTGGGAAATTATAAATCCATAAAAGCTTAAAAAGGGAAATGTTTTAGGATCAATTGCATGTGATTGTAACTGCGTAAGAACTCTTCATCTATTAAAGCTCCTCTTGGACAGAGACGTCACTGGGATGGCAAACCTCGAGACACAACTCACAAGCAAGAATTAAATTAATATACATGTAGATACATCGCGACCGGGCCACTCTTTGCCAATCTTGTTCGACAAAGTCTGAACTTGTTTGGGACTTATTTTTGCACCTGTGATAAATATTCCTGCCCTTCATCTGCACCTGATTAATGTACCTGTATAGGTTATATCACAAAAGTATATTAACAGGTCGGACGGAAAAGTTCGTAGTATGTAAATAAAGAAGTACTATGGATGTATATATCTTTTATGCTTTGTGATATAGACATTGTTTTATAAGTTTAATTTTGGAAAAACGCCACAATCCTGGATATCCTGAAAGGAGAATACAGTGATACTTTTCAAATTCTTTTATCTTAATGTGTTTCGGGGCCAATTCACCGCAATACGAGATTTATTTGACATCTGCTTGCATCAAAAACCATTCCAAAAGAGGGAGAAATACTAAGCAAATACCACTTACAATGTTTAGGTCACCTGAGTAAACTCAGGTGTCCTATTGCTATCCGTTTTCGTCTGTCGTCGTCCGTCGTGCGTGAACAATTTTACATTTTTAACTTCTTAAAAACTACAAGGCTGATTATTACCATTTTTTGGCGTGAGGCATCCTGGTAAGAGTAATCTAAATTGTGAAATTCATGGCTCTACCACCCCCGGGGCGCTACATGTGGGGCCAAAATTTCCCCCAAAAAAGCCACATTTTCAAAAATCTTCTTCTCTACTCCCACACATGTGAGGAAAAACCTGGTTGCATGGTTATGATGTCCATGCAGCCCTCTGAAAATTGTTCATGACCCCTGGGTCTGGGGGTTCTGGCTCTAGATTGGGGCCAATATGGCCATATAGTAAAAATGTATTAACGAGGCCGGGTCTAATTTGTTCTGCCCTAGATTTTTGGATGAAACTTTTTACATGAATTTCTACTGATATAATTATTATTTTAAGATTAAAAAATAAGACATTTACCACACCGATTGTTTAGGGGGTCATCTCAAAGTGTGTTAATCTTTAACATAGGACCCTATGGGATTTTGCTTGAAATGTATCAATTTTGCATATTTTTTACATTTTTTCAAAACTTCTGCCCTAGGGATTTCTTTTTCTGTTCTACATATTAAAGTTATTGCTAAAAGGCATCAAATGGTCAAATAAAAAAAACCTTTTACCTCCTGGTTTGTTCCAGGGGTCTTATCAAAGTTGATTTTTATATGCCCAATTTCCCAGATTCGTCAGATAATGGCCATTTTTTATTTGACAAAAGCGGAAAAGGTGATCTAAATTGTATTATTAAAACATTCAGACATATTTAAGTAATAAAAAAATATATAACATCACATATTAAGGGTCATTGATATAAAATACATGATTATTGTCTGAAATATATGAATTTAGCTATATTTAGGCGGGTTAAGAAAACGTGACAGAAGGCTAGGCTTGCTGAACCTTCTTCACGTTTCGACCCGAGCCCAAATATAGCTTATACTTCGAGACATTTATGTTTATTCCACAATATAACATTATTTTTACGCATCAAACGAGATATTTTCAACAATTTTCGCTGAATATCTGCAGTTGAAACTATCACGCCATGGCGTCAAACAAGCAAAAAGATGACGTCACAATACAAATGAAACCCTGCGCGAAAGCTTGCGTACTCGTTCTGTACTCGGCCTCGTTAAATCTTAGAAAATCTTCTTATCTACTCCCTTATATATTTGTAAAATACTAAATGCCTGTTTATAATGTCCATGAAGCCCTCTATCAAAATTGTGAAATTCGTGACCTCTTTGTTAGGGGTTCAGGCTCTAGGGTAAGGCCAATATGGGCATATAGTAAAAATGTTTTAAGTCTTTAAAAACCTTCACCTCTACTCCCACACATGTGGGAAAAAACTGAATACATGGTTATGATGTCCGTTAACTCCTCTGCCAAAATTGTGAAATTCATCGCCCATGGGTAAGAGGTTCAGGACATGGGGGGGGGGGGGGGGGGGGCAATATAGTGTTAATGCATATAATGTTTAAAAAAAAATTCTCTATTCTCACACATCTGTATAAAAAGCTGACTTTTAATTATGTTTAACAGGAAGTCCTCTACTGAAATTTTAATTTTCATGTCCCCTGTTGTATAGGTTTTGACTCTAGGGCAGGGCCAAAATGGATGTATAGGTGTTGATCTATATAATGTTAAAAAATTATCTTCTTTACTCCCACACACCTGAAAGGAAAACTAAATTCATGATTTTGTAGACCAGATCTTTAAGTTTTTCGCCAATATTATAGGTTTCGCAGTTCTTTTTGAAAGATTTCAGGCAGAGAGGTGGTCGTCATTACAAATTTATAATTTTTCTACTCCAGAATGAAACCTAATTAATTAAATGCATATATGAGACTCCTCGACAAGTTTGTATGGGTTATATGCTACTCAGGTGACCGTTAAGGCCAATTGGCCTCTTGTTAAATATATATATCAACATCTTCAATGCCATACTAAGAGTACCAGGTCCCATATGCACATGATCTTATAATATTCTAAAAATCCTTGCATCGTCGAATGACTAATGCTGGAAATTCAAATCTTTTCAAATAAAAAAAAACCGCAGGGACCAAACCCATAACACTGGCTGTGATCTGACCTTGTCCAATTTTGAGTAAAGGAATCATCAGCTGAACCGGATTTCGAAAATCTAGACAATGTGTTGTTCATTGCTCTAACAAAGCTGTATATAGACCATATACAGAATAAATAAATTGAAAAAAAAAATCGTTAGAACCCCCCTCCCCCTTCCCGTCTTCATAATCAACAAGTTGATTAAATAATCCGCCTCTGAGGATCCACTGAATATCGACAGAAATGGTGTACTTTGCAAAATAAAAATACATGTATTTTGAAAACATATGCTTTTGAGACTGTTTTCTGCTGTGTGATTGTAATAGTCGTACAACTGTGTTTATCACCATTATATCATTTACATGTAACACATTTGTTCAACAAAATTTCTTCCAATGATACTGGGCAAAGCAAATTCTATCGCCGTTATGTCTCTCGAAGTTCAACTTCTGTTCATTTTTTCACTACACATTCAGTTGAAAAAAGTATCATCCCCAAAAGCCCTGGCCCATAAGTAGCACTAGCATCAGAATACACTGAAAAACAATCTCTTTCTGTAACCTAGGTTTTCTTTTCTCATTGTTATTGCAAGTATGGGTGCATCCCTCTAACTATTTTTTAGAATCGGCAGGTCAACAAAGTAATGCCTGTATACAAACAAGTCCCTACACTTGCAAAATGCATTTTATATTTATTGTGATATTTTCAATAAGAATGCTCCGCACATGTCAGGAAAGAGGCCAGGTTTTGCAATTTTAAAAGTGCGTGCCAGGAGAGAGAGAGAGAGATGGATGGATGGGAGGGGGCATAGTCTAATAACCGTATCGTTCTTCATAAGAAATAATGATGTCTAATATTTCAATATGCACGTAACTGTTGCCGTAACCAAAAGACCAGCCAATCCTTCAGTCGTGTGAAATGTTCACCGGAAGTGCAAGTCATAAATAGGATCTTGAATTACTTTTGTGTGAAATTAAACGTTAAAATCATTAATGCATTAGATGGACAAAGTATTGGCCCTTAAATGGATTGATTACCCAATGACCTAGAAGTCAGTGGAGACTCGTTTTCCTGTTTCCAACACAGTGTAATTTCTGTCTGGGAGAGATACAGAATAAAGCCATCTAATAAAATTGGTTAAGAGTGTACCCCAAAATAATTCAAGCCTTAATTATAGAGGTTCATGGGAGTCAGACTGATGTAAATGGTATTTTATTCTCGAGTAGTTTCCCTTTTATAATGTAGTAATAATCCTTATTGAATACCAATGAAGTCCAAGGTTATCGGAAACAGAGTACGGAATAGTAAATTGACTGTTGCTTTCAAAGCCTCGGGACTCTGAGCAGCTTATTCAGCACCGGAGTTACGGACTTTGCCGCTGTTGATTTTAATATGTAATGGGGTATAGAGGGCAGTGAACGACAAGTTTCATGCTGCACATTATCAAAGCGGAGTTTTCTCTGATTAGAATTATGGCGCTCTACGGAAAAATTCACGTCGACAGACCGTCTTTCAATCCTGCAGCTACGTCAACCTAGAAGTTTTTTTTTTTACAAATGAAATACAAATTCCTTTACTGACTTAATGACTCTCTATTCTGAATCACGAAGACAGACAAAATTAACAAGAAATTATATTTTAAAAGAAATTTTAACTTTAATACTTTTAAACAACCTTTACAAAAGGTTACGGTTGCAATTATTGGCATATTCGCATCGGCTATAAATTGAAAAGTTGCCCCAGCTACAATTGAAACTTTTAACTAAAAATTTAGAGAGTCGTGTGAAGATATTTTATATGAAATAAGCGTTTCATTTTATGAGTGTTTTTAGGGTTTCTGCACAATTTGGTGAACTTTTACTGCTCTTGGTGGGAATAACCAACAACTTCCTTTATTCCATTTTGTGAGTCGTCGCAAAAGTGATACTAGTAAGCTATGTTGCATAATACAATTGTAGTACAATACAAAATTCCAAAGGAATTATAAGTGAATCTCATGACAAATTTTACCAACTTAGCGCGCGATTTAAATTTTAAATACACATCGTCGGAAACCCTTTGAAATTTTCTCGTTCTTATAATCAATTTATACAATATTCCAATTGGCTCCTTCACACTTTTAAGGAGGAAATTTTACATTACAGCGACATGCGTTTCTAAAATGATAGGATAATTTTTTCATATTCCAAAAACTTAAGACTTTCCCTTCTTATTGGTGAATTAAACAGGATAAATATTTATTAATTTAAAACTAGACACGTTTAATAAGAACACCCACTGTCAGGTAACGTATGCAAGACTGACCGGGTGTTACCGACAGTGAAATTTACAGTTGGTACGGTCAAGTCCTATTGAGGATTGAGATAAATAGAATATTCTATGGAAAGAAAGCAAGGATTACAGGATGAAAAAGCATAAGATTGACAACACCCTGAAAGCCTGAACTTTACAATTTTTAGACTAATACTAGGAGACCCAAAGATTAAATAAATAAAAAAAATCACATAACCCTTGAAAAAAAAAACTTTATATAACTTGTTACCTCCATACCCACATGGACCACCAAAGAGAATAGGCTGTTTTCCTATTAGTTATACGTTTGTCGTTAAAAATAAGTGGGAGAGGTAGAATAACTACCACAGCCTAAATCAAATGAAAAAGGAGAATTTGTTATTGTTTCAGTCTACTTGTTAACAAAATGTAAAACACGTGTACAACCCGTAAAAATTAACAACGTTTTAAGGAGGCCGATTTGGGTTTTTTTGCGGAAAAACTACAATAGCAAAACTCTTTATTTTTTAACCATATGTAATTTAAACCAATTTTAGTTTATTTGCGAAGGTTCATGAAAATCGACCGTCTGGTTCTTTTTAGGGACCATCTCAAAATAGAGGTACATTTACTATAGGAATATATAGGAAACTGCATTTTCCGCACATCAAAGCAGTTTTAAAAAAAATACTACAATAGCTTTTTTTCTCAAATTGTTATATATGATTAGTAATAGCTTTTCCTAGCTTATATGTAAAAAACACAAAATTCTACCGTCTGGTTTTTAGTGGGGGCCATCTCAAAATATTAAAATGCACCAAATTTTGCTATAATATGGATCATCACGAATGATGATTGGTATAATGGATTCATTCCAAAAATAGAGAAAATGTCCTCGAGGATAGCATCATTCTGTATATAAAATTTCAACAGCGTACAATTTTTACCTTTTCTTTTATGTTATTTCTTATAACGTACTCCTACAAAGCTTCATTTTATCATAACGTCATAAAAGCGCAATGGCAATGCTCCCCTACCGCACAACGTAAAAATCGTGTTAAAAATAAAAATTTCCTTTAACAATCTAAATATTTTTATCTGTATTTTGTTTATTGTGTTCAATTTTATAAATGATATCGAAAAAAATTCATAAGAAGTATAAAACAACTGTATTATATTAGAATGCGCAAAAACATGCGCAATGCAAACTAAAGTCGGCCTCCTTTTGCAGTTAAAAATTATTATGACGTCACAATGATATTACGCGTCACGTTTGTTGTGGATACATTTTACGCAAGAAGTTCACTTTAATTAGGCTACAGCAAAAATTTGAGGAAATTTTACATTAGGAGTCGAAGAAGATGACATCAACATCGAAAAAGAGGGTAATATATCGTACAAAATTCGATCTTACCAGTTTTAAGCTAATAACTTTGGGGTTTTTTTAAAAAAAATTAGAAATCATCTTATTTGCAAACTGTTGCAAGTAATTAATGTAGGCAAATGTGTTACGCAAGCTAACGGCGATGTGAACTGCAATTGCTCTTCTGGCATATGTTCAAGAGCGTTCTTTGGAATTATATTTAAGCACCATGTTCATTAAAAACAACCCAAGTTAAATATGATTTTATTTCATCATTTTATTTTTTTGTTAAATTCGAACAAAAGTTATACTTGTAGTTCTATGTAGCAACCACTTTATATTTTCCTCCATGATATACTGATATGTGTTAACAGAAATATATATGATAAATTCTCGTTTATGTTGAATTTCAAGAAGATATCCTTCTTTCAGATAACTAGAGCATGAACAATTTACTACATATGTAAAACAATATTGATGTAGGAATAAAGAATAATAGACTTTCTAGTAATTAATCTGTTAAATATGTTAACGCTCTTCTTTCAAACACAAACTGAAGGTATAAATACTTTATCTTATTTTATAGAATCAACGATTTAGAACTCGAAGAGTGCTGTCGATCAATAAAAAGATTGGCGGTATCCCCTCATGGGGATGTAGAGGCTTGGACTGGGGACAAGATTAGGACTTTTTACAGTACTGTCATTGTGTCAGGACATTTACAGTACTGGCACTGTGTCAGGACATTAACAGTACTGGCACTGTGTCAAAACATTAACAGTACTGTCACTGTGTAAGGACTTTAACAGTACTGTCATTGTATAAGGACTTTTACTGCACTGTCATATTGTGGGGCATTTAAAGTACTGTCATTTTGTTTGGGCATTTACAGTACTGTCATTGTGTTAAGGCATTTACAGTACTGTCATTGTGTTAGGATATTTACAGAACTGTCATTGTGTTAGGGCATTAACAGTGCTGTCATTGTGTCAGGGCATTTACAGTACTGTAATTGTTTTAGGGCATTTACAGTACTGCCATTGTATTAAGGTATTTACAGTACTGTCATTGTGTAAGGACTTTACTATACTGTCATTGTTTTAGGGCATTTACAGTACTGCCATTGTATTAGGGCATTTACAGTAATGTCATTGTGTAAGAACTTTACTGTTCTGTCATTGTGTCAGGACATTAAAAGTACTGTCACTGTGAAAGGACGTTAACGGTACTGTCATTGTTTAAGGACTTTTACTGTACTGTCATATTGTTAGGGCATTTACAGTACTGTCATTTTGTTAAGGCATTTACAGTAATGTCATTGTGCTAGGGCATTTACAGTACTGTCATTGTGCTAGGGCATTTCGGTACTGTCCTTGTGTAAGGACATTTACAGTACTGTCAATGTGTTGAGGCATTTACAGTGCTGTCATTGTGTAAGGACTTTACTGTACTGTCATTGTTCTAGGGCAGTAACAGTACTGCCATTGTATTAGTGCATTTACAGTTGTGTCATTGTGTAAGGACTTTACTGTTCTGTCATTGTGTCAGGGCATTTACAGTACTGTCATTGTGTAAGGACTTTACTGTACTGTCATTGTTCTAGGGCAGTAACAGTACTGCCATTGTATTAGTGCATTTACAGTTGTGTCATTGTGTAAGGACTTTACTGTTCTGTCATTGTGTCAGGTCATGAACAGTACTGTTATTATGTAAGGACTTTAAGTGTAATGTCTTATTGTTAGGGTATTTACTGTACTGTCCTTGTGTAAGGACATTTACAGTACTGTCAATGTGTTAAGGCATTTACAGTACTGTTATTGTGTTATGACTTTTACAGTACTGTCATTTTGTTTGGGTATTTACAGACTGTCATTGTGTTAAGGCATTTACAGTACTGTCATTGGGTTAGGATATTTTCAGTACTGTCATTGTGTAAGGACATTTACAGTACTGTCAATGTGTTAGGGCATTTACAGTACTGTTATTGTGTTATGACATTTACAGTACTGTCATTGTGTTAGGGCTTTTACTGTACTGTCATTGTGTCAGGACATTAACAGTGCTGTCATTGTGTCAGGATAACAGCAGTTCTGTCATTGTTTTAGGACATTTACAGTATTGTCATTGTGTAAGGACTTTTACTATACTGTCACTGTGTTAGGACTTTAGCAGTACTGTCATTGTGTAAGGGCATTTACAGTGCTGTCGTTGTGTCATGATAACTGCAGTACTGTCATTGTGTAAGGAATTTATTGTACTGTCATTGTGTAAGGACTTTTACTGAAATGTCATTGTGTTAGGGCATTTACAGTGCTGTCATTGTGTCAGGATATTTGAAGAATTGTCATTGTGATAGGACTTTTACTCTACTGTCATTGTGTCAGGACCTTAACAGTACTGTCATTGTGTTAGGGCATGTACAGTGCTGTCATTGTGTCAGGATATTTGAAGTACTGTCATTGTGTTAGGACATTTACAGTACTGTCATTGTGTTAGGGCATTAACATTAGTGTCATTTTGTTAGGACATTTACAATACTGTCATTGTGTCAGGACATTTACAGTACTGTTATTGTGTAAGGACTTTTACTGTACTGTCATTATGTCAGGACATTTACAGTACTGTCTTTGTGTTAGGGTATTTACAGTACCGTCATTGTGTTGAATGTCAAGAAACCGTCTATGGTGTTTCATAGTTTGAATGTAAAGATTGGTGAAGTTTAAGATGAAAAATACAAGGCAGGCAATGAATAACCAACCAGATTTTAAGAATATCACTGCAATTACGAATTATTTACCCATAAATTTCAAATGTATTCATGCAAAAAGAAAGGAACCTAAATGCTTCAGTTTTACTTTCATTCTCAATTGTTTACTTCTTTTTCAAAAGAGTTATATTTTTTTTCTAATAAGGTCATGATTATAACAGTTCCCTCAAAACAACAGTTTGATATGTTTATACTGCATTTACTAAGTATTGTAGTAAATTTTCTATTAATTGAGTGACAGTGGGTATACTGTGTAGTAACTTTTCATCGATATTTTTTTAAAAGATCACACCTGCTGGTCCAAAAATAAAGAAAAAAAAACATGGCGCTTACAGGTACATACATTATTTATACAATAGTATAGAAATGTACCCTATCTGGCCTACATCTTGATATTCAGTTTTATACTGTAACATTAAAAATTTCTTACTGTCGCCAAGTTCAATAAATAATCCATGTTTGCGGTTTCAAGGTCAATTCTGAATAAATTGTTCGTTTGTTTTTAGATGCAGCCAAAACAGACACCCAATATCAAACCAGATCAGAAGACATGTTCTCCTTTAAAGGTAACTTTGTACTTTATCTTTTTGTTTCAACTCCATACTTCACAAGCTCTCCGAAGGTTGCTCTTACTTTCTACATTTTATTTCATTTCTTTCAGAATTAAGAATATCAAATTTCGATGATGCTTAAAACCATTAGATACTCCATAAGTTATAAAATGGCCTATTTGTTTTGATGTTGTTTTCGTTTTGTATTTACTATAGCATTGAATGATTTATTTTTGACGTCGTCGTGTCAATAACTGCCGTCAGGTGAGCAGACAAATTGAATAACGCGCGTTAGCGCGTTATGATAATTTGTCTGCTCACCTGACGGCAGTTATTGACACGACGACGTCAAAAATAAATCATTTAATGCTTATATTTACATTCTCTTACTGAAGAAATCAATTGTTTACTTGAATAAATCGATATAAAGTGCAGATCACGGAGGGAGTGAATAAGTAACAGCAAGAACAGCTGATTGTAAAACCGGTTTAAACTGGTTTTCACATAGACTGTTGAGATAAGATCGACGAGCATGAAAATATAATCCATGATAAATAACTCTTGAAATGTTGCTTTTAACAATTAAGTCAACGTTTTTGTTGAATGATTATAAAACATCGTGTTTTGACAACATTCATGAAATGCTTTTTTTTAACCGATAACATAGAAATCACTTTTTGAGAACTACATATGTAAATTACTCGTAAATTCATACGCAGTGAATAGGTGTTGCATTTAGAGGCATTTAAACATCACGGAATTCAATGGAAAAACACAATAGAATGTAAATATATAGTAATGAATAAAAATTAACAATATATTCAGAGATTCAAAGCAGGACAGGGAAAGAGACAATGTAGACAAAAGAGACAATTTCACCGGAGGGGACTATAGCTTTCCTCTGCGTCCGTCAGTCCGTCTGTCCGTCCGTCCGTCCGTCCGTCTGTCTGTCCGTCCGTCAGTCCGTCTGTCTGTCCCACTTCAGTTTTCCACACTTTTTTTCTTTATGCATTTGAGGAATAATATGAAACTTGCTGAACAGCTTCAAAATGTCAAACTACAGATCAAGTTTACACTTTTGTAGCGTCTGATTGACATATTTTCGAGAAAATTATTTTTTTTATATTCCAATTTTTTAATGTTCGGGTTCGTTATCGGGTTCGGTGTGTACCTGAATAAACGAGGTCAGTATGTAGTCAGTAATAATATCGTGCGTTACTTGTACCATTCCTTTTCCTGTACCATTCCTTTTATCATTTCTAACAAACAAATAAATTCTATAAAATAGTGTCAAGCATTGTGTTGTAAATTTAATCGGCAGGGTTTTTTTGTAGTATTATTACAATCGGGTTCGTTGTCGGGTTGGGCTGTTTAACTGTTTCGTTTGATTCGGGGTACAGAAGACGGTAAGAAATGATATTGTGCATAACAGTGCATTGTTTTCACAAATTTTTACCAGCGAATACAGAATAGACTTTAGAAATTACAGGAGATGAAATAAAGAGTATTATTTTACCTATTTCCTATTTAATTTCTATATCAACTATATAGTTTTAATTTCCTCTGTTCTTTTATCTCTGATTAAAGCATGACATCTCGTTTACAATAGCTCTGAAATAGTTGTGTGCTTGGAACCTTTCATAGAATAATACAAACCGGTAGGGGACGTGTATTGCTTATGCAATACTCTCAGAATGCTTGTTTTAATTTGGCTCACTTTTTTTTAATCTTAAAGTTCTCGAAAACGAATGATATCTCAGGCAAAAAAAAGAAAAGGAGAAGAATTCGGAGAAAGAGTCATGAAAGAACAAATCGCAAAATGTTCTTAACTTGCGATCTAATTTTTCCACTCCTTTTGTTTTGTTTTTGGGTTTTCTTTTTAGGTCACCTGAGTTTATTGCTATCCGTTTTCGTCCGTCGTCGTGCGTTGTGTGACGTGCGTCGTGTGCGTTAACAATTTACTTTTTTAACTTCTTCTTAAAAACTGTAAGGCTGATTGTTACCATTTCTGGTGTGAGGCATCTCTATGGTAAGAGGAATCTAAATTTTGAAATTCATGGCTCTACCAACCCCGGGGTGCCCAATGTGAGGCCAAATATGCAAAAAAAAGCCAAATTTTAAAAAATCTTCTTCTCTACTTCCACATATGTGAGGAAAAACTGGTTGCATAGTCATAATGTCCATCAAACCCTCTAGCACAATTGTGAAATTCATGGCCCCTGGGTCAGGGGTTCAGGCTCTAGGGTAGGGCCAATATGGCCATAAAGTTAAAATGTATTAAATCTTAGAAAATCTACTTCTCTACTCCCATATATATTTGTTAAAATCTAAATGCATGATTATAATGTCCATAAAGCCCTCTACCTAAATCGTGAAATTCATGACCTTTGGGTCAAGGGTTCAGGCTCTAGGGTGGGGCCAATATGGCAATATAGTTAAAATGTATTAAATCTTAGAAAAATCTTCTTCTCTTCTCCCATATATATTTGTTAAAAACTAAATGCAAAATGATGTCCATGAAGCCCTCTACTAAAATTGTGAAATTCGTGACCCCTGGGTCAGGGGTTCAGGATCTAGAGGGGGGGGGTCAATATGGCCATATAGTTCAGTAAAATGTATTAAATCTTAGAAAATTTTCTCTACTCCCATATACATTTGTTAAAAACTAAATGCCTGGTTATGATGTCCATGAGGCCCTCTACCAAAATTGTGAAATTCTTGACCTCTTTGTTAGGGGTTCAGGCTCTAGGGTTGGGCCAATATGGCCTTATAGAAAAAAGGTAATTAATCTTTAAAAATCTTCTTCTCTACCCCCCACATGTGGGCAAAAAACTAAATACATGGTTATGATATCCACAATCTCCTTTACCTAAATTATGAAATTCATGGCCCCTGGGTCAGGGGTTCAGGACATCGGTGGGGGGGGGGGACAATATGGCAATATAGTGTAAATGCATATAATGTTTAAAAATTTTCTTCTCTATTCTAACACATCTGTATAAAAAACTGACTAATAATTATGTTTACCAGGAAGTCCTCTACTGAAATTTTAATTTTCATGTCACCTGGGGTATGGGTTTGACTCTAGGGCAAGGCCAAAATGGATGTATAGGTGTTAATGCATATAATGTTAAAAAATTATCTTCTTTACTCCCACACACTTGAAAGGAAAACTAAATTCATGATTTTGTAGACCAGATCTTTAATTTTTTTGCCAAAATTATAGGTTACATAGTTCTTTTTTGAAAGATTTCAGGCAGGTCGTCATTACAAATTTATAATTTTTTTTACTCCAGAATTCGAATGAAATCTTGTTAATTACCGTAAATGCATACATGAGACTCCTCGACAAGTTTGTGTATGGGTAATATGTTACTCAGGTGACCGTTAAGGCCAATTTGCCTCTTGTTTTAATAATATTTTTTTTTTTTTTGTCTGTATGTTTGTTTGTTTGGTTTTATTATTTAATACCTGAAATATTATATTCAATTTGTTCGTTGTTAATTACATATAATTTGAATGTTTTTCATAAATTGTTGCAGGTTTTACATGCAACTATCAGCATACATACATTTTGTGTTATTTGTAATAATAAAATGCAGAAACCGAAAAGAGAAGGTAAGAAAAACTATTTGGTGGCTGCCAAAAAACTATCGTGATACTGAGAAATATCTATACATTATTGTGATACTGACAAATATCTATACATTATCGTGATACTGACAAATATCTATACATAAAAGACAAAATGATGTCATGATATTTCAGCAATTTAATATTCTTTATTTTATCTGTATGTTAAGGTTTGAAAAGGTCTTCCAACACATAACTGTTTTCTTGAAGGGCGTGCGTTGAAAATACGCTGTAAATGTTTATCTTTGTGTATAACTTCTCACCGTATTATTTATTAATTTATTTTAAGCCAGGTTACTTAGTACTGCCTATTCTGCGATGTAAACATTTGAATCGAGTATCGTCGAGGCTTATTTCAGTAGGAAGTCCATACTTTTTAATTTTTAGAATAGATATTAGATTAGCCCTTATAAGATGGGAGTTTTTAGATATTGCAATATTGATTAAAATTGATTTAATATCAATTTTATAATTTGATTTCCAACAATATATTCTAGGGATGTCAATTTTACTCGGTTTGCTTAGTCGATTAATCGGAGGCTTTAGTCGAGCGATAGTCGAGTTCTCGATGATTTAAGCTATTTGAAACTGTGATATTTTTTTTTAATAAAATAATGCTTCTGCCACATTCATCTCATCTTAAATTAAAAAAGAATTAAAAAACTTATGATTACATATACTAAATTTATTTGATTTAAAATCAATTGAAAAGTATTTCATCTAAATATCCGTTAAAAATAGAAAATGTCCCAGCTTTTCCTTTTTTCTCGTGACTCTCACATACAATTAAGCTCCGTATCATCTTATTTTTATCTACACAAAAGCACTGTGCAGCACAGGGAAATAAAGCAATGTTCAGCATATCTAGTAAAATGAAAGATTTGAATTTTAATGTTGAAACTCAATTGAATGTTTTTGATACTTATGTAAAAAGTGTACTTAGTTATGGTGCTGAAATTTGGGGATTCCATAAAGGTCAAGATGTAGAAAAAGTTCATATAAATTTTTGTAAGAAGGTTTTGGGTGTCAGAAAAAATACTTGCAACAGTGCAGTTTATTATGAAGTAGGTAGATTTCCATTAGAGATTTTCAGGAAACAAAACATTTTTAAATACTGGTTTAAATTGAGAAACAGTAAAAACTGTATTTTAAAAGCATGCTACGAAGACATGGTGAAAAGTAATGACATATGGATTTCAAATATCAGGAAAGAATTGTCCATCTTAGGCTTAGCCGATTTATATCAAAGTACTATGAAAGAGTCTGTTATTTTAGATATTATATTTAATAGAATGTGTGATGTCTTTAAACAAAAAGTTGTTAACGATATAAGCAATGCATCAAAATGTATATTATATAAACATGTTGTTGATCATTTTTGTTTACAAGTTTACCTAAAGAAACCAATTCATGTAAAATATCGTAAATTAATTACACGCTTACGGTTGTCCTCACATGACTTAAAGATTGAAACAGGGAGGTATGATAATTTAACACGTGATTGTCGAAAATGTGAATCTTGCAACTTAAATGTAATTGAAGATGAGTTCCATTTTTTACTTATTTGTCCATCACTTTGTAGTTTAAGAGATAAGTATATTAAAAAATACTACTCCCGAAAACCAAGTGTCTATAAAGTTATACAGTTATTATCTACCTCTAATACTAAAGAACTGTGTAATTTAGGTAAATATTTATATTATGCAAACAAGCAACGAACTCTTCATGTGAATTATCCAAATTGATTATGTACACTTTGTTTTTTCTTACTGTTTATTTAATATGTATATGTTCATATGTATAACCTATGAGACATTTGTCTCTTGGAATAAAGAACTTGAACTTGAACTATTAAAAGCAAATCAAATGTGACCTGTTCCACGGTACTTAGTCATTGTCAGTGCCAAATCAACGATCAAAGAATAACGATTATAAAAACAAACGCCTTATGATAATTATTGATATTGTTAAAGTTTTGATTATACAAACATCTAATCCAATAACTGATCATAAGAAACACAAATTGTTCTCGAGTACATGTCTGCCTTAGTAAATCAAAAGAGATCAATTATTAGCCACTTCAAAAATACACCTGGGACATGGATGGAAAAGAGTGAAACTTAGCACGGATCAAACATGTCGAGAAAAGAAAACTGTTTTCAACATTCGTAGAACAAAAACCAAATATATATCTTTAAACTCTATTCACTTTATTACAAGTAATCGACTAAGAAAGTCGGTGTATTAACATCATATAAATTTTCAGCTTTATTTACGAAAAATACCGCAAGAAAGCAAGTCAAATGAGTGCTTTGGTATTAAAAGTTGCCTTAAAAAAACTGTAAAAAGTGAGACATGCATGCCGTACGTATTAAGGTCAAACAAGTTCGAATTTAATTGGCATTTCTTCTCCAGTATAATGCATACACTGGGATACATTTAATTGCATTTAACATCCGGGTATTTCGTCTATCTACGGATGTTGTTAAAACCGTTGTATTTATATTAGTCGAGTTTAATTGAATATTGTGGGGTAGAATTAACCATAAAAATCAATTAATGCATTAGGTGCACGCAAAATTCTGTGGTTTTATTTCACAACTGCCTAAAAGTCAAAACCCGACACGTTAGGTAAATGGCAGTTTTCCTGTTCCAAACACCCGATTACGTGTGTCTGCGGGAGATACAGAACTAGGTTTGACAACATGAAGGGATTTGAGCGCGGTATGTGTACCCCGAAATAATTAAAGCCTTAATTCTATTGGTTTGTCGGTATGATGTGCGAGTCAGATCGATATATAAATAAAAGACCCAGCAGAGGCTCTTAGAGGATCCACATTGCATTCAATGATAAAGTGATCCATATCTTAATGAGGTCGTTTTTATATCATTCAATATGGACTTCTAACTATTTGGCCTATTTTCTCTTAAGCCCCATTCCATTTACCCTACCAAACACGTATCTGTGTCAATTATGGAAGCAATTATCTAGATTTTTTGACATAATAATCTCTTTTTATATGGTAACTTTGCCTAACCTTTATCGCGTTTTGACTTGAAATAACAATAAATATAATTAATCTAGTCTGTTCAGTAACACAAAGTACGGTTTGCTTTGGTCACTCAGAGTTCTTTACATTAAATTATGTCAGTCAACTTTTAATTATATTATATATTATGTTATACTGAATCCCCTGTGGTCAGTGGTCACCAGACAGTTTTTCTGTACAAGCTAGATTTACAGGCTGCATAATTCAGAGGCGGATCCATGAATTGGTGTGCTTTTGTATTTTGTCGGGGTTTTCTTACCAACAATATGATCTTTTAGAAGATCAGTGAGAGAAAATTAGCCCACATCCTAATGATTGATTTTAAGTTTAATTTAATTTAATGTTAGTTAAAGTTAATATTCTTTTATTGAAGTGATTTATTTGATTAGAATACGAAATTAGAGGATTACTGTTGAAACACATAGATTCTTTAACATACCAATGGAGAAATTACTGTTCAGCCATCTCGTTTTTTCAATAACACTGCATGTACTTATACAGAGCATGATTCTTTTTCCGATCTTCAATGTTTACCCAAAGTTGCTGAATATCATATGTTTTGGAAAGAAAAATGATGGGTAGGGGACCTTCTTCTTGTTATCAATTAAATGATGCACTGGTATTTAACCTGTATCTTTGGTTAACACCCACCCCCATCCCGTTCTAAATACGGTAAATTAGATTCACGAGTGTTAACAAATCATCATACTATCAACAAATTAGAAATTCAGTTCCAGAATTTGTGATATAAAACTATTTTTTCAAAGTGTGTTAAGCGTGTCGATACTAGAATATGTACCTTCATAACGCACTTTGAAATTTTTTTTAAAAGTGGGATAACTTTGTCCAAAATTGAACGCATTTTGAAAAAAAAAATCAAAGTGCGTTGATTTTGTCAAAAATTTAACGCACTTTGAAAAGATTTTTTTCAAAGTGCGTTGCCACAAGACAGTAAGACTGAAATTACGAGAATCTGCAACAATCTCTGATAAGTCTTTGAACAGCTAAAAAAAATACATGTACGTTGGTTTAAATTGACACTCAGAGATTCATCTCGTGAAAATCGTGAAAAATCCGCGTAAAGTGACAAAAATTCGTGCTTTAAGATATCTACCTAATTCAGTTCAGACCTGAAAATTTTTATGCATTTTTATAATTATTTCTGAAGATAATATAGTTTGTAGAGCATGAGGTAACGATAGTCGACTCGGCGCAGGCTAGCGACGTCATTTCTACATGTAGATCTTTGGCGTTCTGGTAGAATTTCGTAATTTAGTACTCTTTATAAATTCGCCACAATGCTCTAAATACATTTTTTATCAATTTTTTTTTCATAAAGTAACTAATTAATCTTTTTTTAATCGATTAAGTAGTATATTGGATTATTTTGCGATCAGTTTGTACGTATAGAGGTCTCTTCAAGAAGTCATGAATGTAGCTTTATTTTTATTTTTTTAAATAATATCATACAATTGAATTTTAGTTAATAATTAAACAATTTTCCCATCTAAAAATTCGACCTCCCATTGTGGCCTGACCCTACCCCAAAGGACAATGAACAAACTTGAATGTACACGTACTGTATGCAGTCTACATGTATCAGTAATCTAGTTTTAATTAGATTGCATTGTCTGAGAATGTTCTTCACAAGTTTCAGATTTACTGACCAATTGGTTTTTGAGTAGACGATTTTAAAAACATTCCTCTAAATTTTCCTACGTAAAAATTCGAAGCCTCATTGTGGCCCATACTTACCACGGGGATCATGATTTGAAAAACTTGAATCTACATTACCCGAAGGTGCTTTCACACAAGTTACAGCTTTTTGGGCCATGGAATTAAGAGGAAGATTTTTGAAGTACGAGGGTTGATCCAAAAGTAATGTCACAGATGCGATAAAATCGTGAAAAATCCACGTAAAGTGACAAAAATTCGTGCTTTGAGATATCTACCTAATTTAATTCAGACCTAAAAATTTTAATGCGTTGTGGTAATTATTTCTGAAGATAACATATTTTGTAGAGCATGAGGTAACGATAGTCGCTGCACGCTAGCGACGTCATTTCTAGATCTTTGGCGTTCTGGTAGAATTTAGTAATTTAGTACTCTATATAAATTCGTCACGATGGTCTATTTTACATTTTTTTTATTTTTTCGTCATGAGCGTAGCTTTATGATATAGCCATTGACGTGAGAATACAGCTTTAACTTTCCTTCAGAGCCTATGTCTTCTATCTATCTCATTTATTTATTAACATGACATATATGTTTTTATCAGGTATTGGAACCGCGTTTAAGGTACTGTGTTCCCTCACTATCAATTTTAGGTTGATATATCAATTCCAGTACATTTTCTATAGTGATTTCTATCCATCGAAGCAAAAAATGCATCGTATAACTATTCGCATGTTCAGCCTTTTTATCCCTTGACCTAGAGACAAAAACATTGGGTAGATATCCGAAATGGACAGTACGTAACGGTCCCTAATTTTTCAAAACAGTTAGAAAAAAGTTAATAACATATCTGTTTTAAAATATTGTGTTGTTTATGGCATTTTCAAATTTTAAAGCATGGAATTTATTCATATACATTGTAGGGGAAATTGGGGTAAATGGGACACTGGGGCAAGTGGGACACATAAACATTTTCCCTCTATAAATAAAATGCAAGTTATCGCCCGTCGATGGAAACCCTTCAGCGATCAAAGTTATCTCCCCGCGCGTCTTTTTCAAGCAAATTCATCAAGCGTGAAATTTTACAAAACGAGACAGCATCCTCTTTTGATGAGTACAGAGGTAAGCTTTTACGCAATCCTTATTGCTTAGAAGAGGTTAAAGACTTTATCACCTTTAATGTTTGTTATTTTTTCTGAAAACTACCAAACAATTCACAAAAAGACCTTGTATAGACAGGTCGACCTTCATATAATGTTTTTCGTCTGTTTTGAGATGTTTATCAATTCACGATATTAATTTTATGACATTTGAATAAACATTACTTTTTTTTCTTGGCAAAAACGTTTAATGTTATAGATGACGACATTCTGTTGAACGCTTTGCCAACTTGGTAATAATAATATGAAGGCTTATTTCTTAAACTTAAAAAAAATGTGAAATAAAATTGGTCTTTATGATTTTTCACACATTCATATCACCCAAAATGTGCCTATCCTCAAAGAATTATTAATTAAATGCTTTTCTTAAATTGATGTATTGCATACACAGTTTTTAATTTATTATGACGTCACGATTTCACATATTTTTAGTTGTTTAGCCTGGTCACTGTGTTTATAATTTTAATGATTAACTTAATAAATCAATTGAAAATGAAAAGATGCTGTGTTTTAAAGCAGTATTTTTCCCGTATCATTAGCCAATTCTTAATTTATTAAATAAAATGTAGGAGAATTTATATTGAGTAGCATGAAAAGAGGGCTATTGCTTTTCTTCAAGCAATTGGGGTTTGTGGGACATCAAACTTTTTTTTCACGTTGTAATGATTCATTGCAATTGATGATTGTATAGTGTAAAAGAAATTCGATTTTATTGCCTTGAGTGGGTATAGAGGATTATATATGATGAATATATAATTTTTTTATAGGTGTCGGAACCGGGGGGTGGGGGTAGGGGGCTGCCAGAACCCCCCCCCCCCCACACACACACACTTATTTTTGCAAAGTTAGGCCCAACCATTAGCAACATAGCATCAGGAAGGGGCCAGCCCCCTCCCCCCACTTTGTCTTGCAGCAAACATAATTGGTCCTAAATTTACCTTAAAACCTTAAAAACAATGAACCAATAATAGTGATATTGAAAAGTGGAAATTATACTAGCCCCTCCCCTTCTCCCTCCTCCCCCAGAATAGGAATTTCATAATTTGGTAAAATATTTTTTTTGTTAGGTAAAATTTTATTTAGGAGTTATAGGTATTTCATATTAGGTATACGTTATAGATATAGGTATATCCCCTTAGATGTTTTATTTTATTATTTTTTTTTTGTATCTGTCTTTTTTTTGGCTTATGAAGATTTCTGATGATTAGTCTAGCCCCCCCCCCCCTTTCAATTTGCTTCCCACGCCACTGTTTCTTATATTCAAAAATCTTATAAACCCATTTTTAATAGAGCGTGTTACTGAACATTTTAGATATGGCCAGAAGAAAAAAGAATGAAAAACCAAAACAAGGGAAATGGTCGATAGATTCGATGAAGAAAGGGGTTGAAGCTGTCAAGATAAAAAGGTTAAGCATACGCAGGGGGGCTGAACAATTTTACGTCCCAAAGTCTACGCTAGAGAGAAGAGTGAATGGAAAGAGGCAAGTTGACGACCCACCCTCCAAACCAACTGTGTTTTCTGCAGACCAAGAAAATCAGCTTTTGGGTCACATTTGGCTAAATGTGGTTTTGGTATGACAATTGATGATATTTGTAGAACTGCATACGCCATGGCAGAAATGTTGAAAATTAAGCACCCTTTCAGTAAAACCAAAGCAAAAGCAGGATATGATTTGTATGAGGGCTTCATGCATCGACATCCACAACTTGCAATTAGAAAACCCGAGGGACTCTCAGCAGCACGGGGTATGATGTTAAATAAGCACGTCGTGACGTCCTACTTTCAAATGTTAGAGGATACAATGAACAAGTTAAAGCTTTTTGACAAAGGGTCTCAGATTTACAATGTTGATGAGACTGGAATAAACACTGTCCACACGCCAGCGAAGATCATAGGACTGAGGGGCACACGAGCTATCCACAGCAAGACCAGTGGAGATCGGGGAGAAAATGTCACGGCGGTTATCTGTGCCAGTGCATCTGGATCATACATTCCTCCCATGATTATTTTCAAGGGACAACGCTTAAACAGGGGTTTGGTTGCAAATGCCCCTCCAGGCGCACTATTTGCTACCAGTAAGTCTTCATTCATTGACAGGGAGCTATTTGAGCACTGGTTTAAATACCACTTTATGAAATATCTTCCTTCACATCGACCAGTTTTACTGATAATGGATGGACACTCATCTCATATCAGCTTGGAAATACTTCAGCTGGCCAAGGAAAACGAGATTGAGATTCTCTGCCTACCACCCCATACAACTAGTGAACTTCAGCCTATGGACAAGTGCGTGTTTAAACCACTGAAAACAGAGTATAACAAAGCCTGCATGCAGTTCTTGAAAGAAAACCCAGGGCGGATAGTAACAAGATATGACTTTTGTGGACTGTTCACGATAGCCTATCATAAAGTTTGCACGATGCTTAATGCTGCTAGCGCCTTTCGTGCTACTGGAATTTTCCCTTTCAACCCCTCAATAATACCTGAAGAGGTGTTTGGACCATCCATAGTTTCTCATTTACCAAGTCAAGAAGGCGACTGTAAACCTGAAGAAAACTAAGGTATCTGATCAGGAATCCACCGACACTGAAGCTGAATCAGATCTGACGTCTACTTCTGCTGATTGCACAGTTCCGTGCGCATCAGGCGATGTTCTTTCTAGTCTTCTAAAGGTTCCCTCATTTGAAAAGCAGAGAAAGATACCTACTAGCAAAAAATCTCGAAGAATCGCATCAGCACGTTGTCTTACAGCAGATGAAGTAATTAAGGAAATCGAGGACAAGGAAAACGAAAAAGAGCAAAAGAGAATTGAGAAGGAAAATCGTAAGAAATTGCGAGTCATAAAGAAACTGAACAAAAAGGACGGAAAATCAGAGAAGCTGAAAAGGAAAAAAAGGAAGGAAAAAGCAGAAGAAGAGGAGGAAAAGGAAGCAGATTTTTGTAACTATTGTCATGGATATTACTATGATGATGAGTCTGATGACGAAGACTGTGTAAAATGCTCTGACCAGGGTTGTAATCGATGGTATCATGAGTCTTGTACCGGTTGTTTTGGAAAAGGGGTCGATGCATTCAAATGTGATGCTCACAAAACTGTTTGATGTCACAAAACTGCTTGATGTCAGAACTTAATGTTTGTTCAAAAGATAAATTCTTTAGAGGTTATTTTATCTGATAACCCAATTATTTTGAATAAAATTGAGCATCTTTATTGTATTTGAAATTTATCGTTGTAATATTAAAGTGGTCAGCAGAGTTTAGCTAAGTAACCTTCTTAGACCTAGTATACAATTTACAGAATGTACTCCAAGAAGATAAACTCTCAATCAAAAATACCATTTTATGAATAATTACATTAGTTCAAAATAATTTTTACACATTGTTTGATTACTTCTTTGGCTGCGATATAATTAATTTTCATTATCTATAGCCATCGATGACTTCATCCATCTTGTGTCGAAAATGACCGGTGAATCATATGAAATGTTCATGAAAATGAAAGCTGAAAACCGTAAAAAGGTTGATAATACATCGTTTAAAAAAAAAAGATTTGGTATTTTCTACAAATTGCATAGAATGAAAAGATAACATACATAGTTATGATGTTTAATTTTATCAGTAAAGGCATTTAATTTACGTGCCTACGATTGTCTAAACCATAAAACCTTTAGCACACTTTAGTCATAAAAATCACCTCCATGTGTAGGCATGGCGGCTTAGGTATATAAAATATATTATGTTCAAATCCTTAACAATTGTCTTTGACTGAATTAAAAGTGTTCACAAGTTTAAGAAAACAAACGTACCAATGACATTCTGTATTTGAATGGTTGTCCCAGTTACCCCAACATATAGGGGTAACTGGGACAATAAGAAACAAATATAAACTTTTTTGTTTGTGTTTATCCATTGATAACAAAACAAAACTTTGCTACCGTTTTCTAACATAAATGCAAAACAGTTTAATGCATTTATCACGGTGTAGTACCTAAACGGTTGCTATCCGTAAAAAAACGACGTTCGCTGTTTCTATTCGAAAATTATACGGTTACTAGCTGAAAAAGATGTCCGACACAGTAAGTATTTTTCTTTTCAGATTGAACAAAATGCTCATTTTCTCAAAGATTTTAATTAACCTGCAAACTTGAAAACCCTTACGGAACGTAACACACATTTCAACACTAAAATATCCAGCTACCTACATACAAGATGAAGAATTGACTTAAAACTTCGTGAATAACTGTCGTTGATTTGTGCACATGTGCAGTCGAATTAAGGAGGCCGACTTTAGTTTGCATTGCGCATGTTTTTGTGCATTCTAATATAATACAGTTGTTTTATACTTCTTATGAATTTTTTTCGATATCATTTATAAAATTGAACACAATAAACAAAATACAGATAAAAATATTTAGATTTTTAAAGGAAATTTTTATTTTTAACACGATTTTTACGTTGTGCGGTAGGGGAGCATTGCCATTGCGCTTTTATGACGTTGTGATAAAATGAAGCTTTGTAGGAGTACGTTATAAGAAATAACATAAAAGAAAAAGTAAAAATTGTACGCTGTTGAAATTTTATATACAGAATGATGCTATCCTCGAGGATATTTTCCTAATTTTTGGAATGAATTCATTATACAAATCATCATTCGTGATGATCCAAATACATAGCAAAATTTGGTGCATTTTAATATTTTGAGATGGCCCCCACTAAAAACCAGACGGTAGAATTTTGTGTTTTTTACATATAAGGTAGGAAATGATATTACTTATCATTTATAACAATTTGAGAAAAAAAGCTATTGTAGTATTTTTTAAAACTGCTTTGATGTGAGGAAAATGACAGTTTCCTATACATTCCTATAGTAAATGTACCTCTATTTTGAGATGGTCCCTTAAAAGAACCAGACGGTCGATTTTCATGAACCTTCGCATATAAACTAGAGTTGGTTTAAATTACATATGGTTAAAAAATAAAGAGTTTTGCTATTGTAGTTTTTCCGCAAAAAAACCCAAATCGGCCTCCTTAAGTTTTTGGACATGATTGCGTCAAATCAAAGTTTTTTTTAAAAAATTGAAGCGACTGATTTCTTTATATTTGTACACAGAATAGTTTGATTGCAAAAATTATCCATTTTCTTTGTTTGTAGAAAAACTATGACGATTTTACTCGATAAGTCGTATGTTACGGCTACTATTAGACAACGACACCGGTTTCTATTGGAAATGTGCACTTTCTAACCTCAATGAAATAACTTCCATGTATATGCATTGAATCATACAGTTATATGTTATTCTATAGTAACCGTTTAAAAATACGTCTTTCGCAACTCTCCGACCTTTCCAACTAAGCTCGAAACCACCTCGAATGTATCACAGGTGCTTGGGGACGGGACCCCCCCCCCCCCCAATATTCACCCCCTCCAAATTCCCGAGTTATTTTTTCATCAATTATTTTTTTATTTATAATTTGATGTATGCAGCACTAGAAAAAAAATCACAATTAACGCGAAATAAGCTATGTATAAAAAAAAAATATACCACTGGTATATTTTTTATATATCTTGTTTCGGGTTAATTGTGAATTTTTAGTGTAGCATACAATACATCAACATATAATTAAAAAATATAAATGATTAAAAAATAACGGGGGAATGTGGGGTGAATATTGTTGTGGGGGGGGGGGGGGAGGTCCCGTCCTCATGCACCTGTGGAATGTATTACATAGTCGTTCATAACCCCCCCCCCTTTTTTTTTATTTATATAGAATTTGATTTAAATACATTATGTTTTACTATCTGTCGTGATGTGAGCTAGCAGTGCCCGAGAAATTGAGACTGTTTACCTGTATGACCTACATATAAATGTACACATTTCATCCTTTATCAATTTTTTACATTTCATGAAAATAATATCGTTCCGCATGAGGTTAGTTAATGTTTCCGTAGTACTTGCCCGCTGACAAAAGAGGCGAAAGGGACGAAAATAAAACGGGCGAATATTTCCCTGTATACAGTAGTACATCATAAATTTTTGCGCGTAACAAAAATTTTAACTTTGCAATTTGGAAATTCTAACTTGCATTTTTTGAGATGTATACCGGTGTTATATAGTGCCTTTTCCCCCTAGCCATCTTCCCCCCGGAAAAATGGCTATATAGCAGTTCTTCCCCCCGGAAAAATGGCTATATAGCAGTTTTTCCCCCACGGAAAGCTGACTATATAGTGGGCTTTCCCCCTTTTTATAGCCAGATTACCCCCACGGAAAACCTACTATATAGTGGATTTTCCCCCATTTTTACTTTCCGGCCATGTTTATTGCGGACCATTCGTGACAATAATTTGCAATAACTGATATGATATTAATTTCTCACAAAAAAGGATAATTATGGCATTTATTAATACAAAGAATAAAATACATGGTTTTTCAACCCCAAATATGAACTAAGGCATGCGCCTTCAAAACATGCATGTGTCATCATCGTTTATTTCACCTGTTCTCATACCTTTTTGGAACGCCTTTTACACGGATTTCGGAATACCTCGAATCTTTTTCATCTAATCGATGCTTATCTACAGTTTTGACTTCGTCGTTATGAACACGTGAGAAGACATTTGAGTGAAAATACGCCGGTTTGGAAATTTAATTTTCCAATGTATTACCATCAATGTATAAGCTTCTCCCAGGGAACTAACTGACCAATATTGACTTAATTTTGTAGAGGAAGGGAATAAAAAGTGGAAATGTATTACTCCCTTCGTCCAAAAGGCTATCAATTTTAAATTAATACCGTTAGAATTGACGATCTTAAAACAATTATATATTTCTTCTTCTAAATATCAAACGGGAGACAAGATGCAATAATATGAAGAGAAACTGAAATGTTTTAGTTTTACTTTGATTGATGGGGTTCTAAATCATGGTTAAGGGGTATTTTAATTATGTATTAAAAGCATGTGTAAAATTAGTGTTTACCATTTCGTTTTAAAGTTACGCATATTCATATTTTAAGCACATTTCTACGAAACACGAGATATTATGATGTAAACATTTTAAAAAACAATGAAATGTCTTCACAACCAGAACAATGTCGGTATCTTTGCTGGTTACTTTGGAAAATGTGAAATGGAGCCTGAACTAACTTTATGTTTATATTGTCACTCCCTATTTGCTAATTTTTCCACTTTTAAGTTTGCAACGTGATTTATAAATATACAATTTTGAAAACGATGCTATATAAATCAAGATATACGATTCAATTACCTAAAAAAATTATACTATTTGTTTCATATTTTTGCAATAAAGATTTACTTGTGTACCATATTATTTCTTCTAACAATTAAACAAATCTTTAGGGTAATTAAAAAACAAAAACAACAAACAACAAACACATGTACATATATTGTGATGAGCTGACTTTTTTTTTAAATATAAGCTTGTTCTTCTAATCAACTTACAAGTAAAAAAGTCGTATATTTGCTGAGGTTGGTTATTTATTTTTGATTTTCGGTTTCTCCTTTTATGAATAAAAGTTGATTGATTTATTTATCTAATTATTTATTATATCGTTAGTCATCTTATGAATTGATTAAATGTTTTGAAGAATAATGAAATTTACCCGCGTACCTTTTTAAAAAATTTTGTTCGTAAATTAAAAAAAAAGCAGCAGAATTAAACGTTTTGATATAAAAATATATGAGTGATTGTGTATTTTTAAATGATGTTTTTACTTTTAAATGACCGTAAAAATATGTTCATGTGGTCATCTATAGTTTTTGAGATATGGGGCCCTAAAAATACATACATGTATTCTTTATAATTGGATTTCAAACATCGGGCTCGAAAACAACAAAGGCTCCTACCCTGCATGGGGGCTTAAATTTTCGGTGTCATCTACTAGTGGTATACCACTATCACTGTGAAAATATGGTTAATTGGTCATCTCTAGAATTTGATATTCGGGTCCCCACTTATAGAACACTATTCAATCATTATAATGGTGTTTTAATCATCGGGCCCTGAAACATCAAGGGCCCCTACCCTGACGGCTGAAATTTTCAGAGTCATCTTCAAGTGGTAAACCACTGCCACTATAAAAATATGGTGATATGGTCATCTCTAGTTTATGAGACATTGGACCCTAAAGAATATGCACTATAATTATTATAATAGGATTTCAAAAATCGGGCTTTGAAACATCGGAAACAAAATTTCTCTAAAACAGAGGTTTAGCCTGGATAAAATTTTCACAAACAGACAAACAGTCTGATAAATGTATCAAGAAATTCTTAAAACATTCTCGTTTAATACAATTTCGAAACACAGAATTATGCATATAAGTGTATAACTTGTAAAACTTTTTTCATTTAATTACCTAAATTAAGTTCTATGTGTAATTCAATTACACACATGTTCAACTTTCAGCATTGTCTATAAAAATAATAAATCGGCAAAAATGAAACTTAACCTGTACAGATTAATGCAGATATACATGTATGCAACCTGGGAGTGTAGAATCATTGATTTTAATCCTTACTGGATTTCCATAAATATTTTTTATAAAATCTGAACCAAAAACGTGAGGGAGAAACCCTACTATGGGGGAAAAGCTACTATATAGAAGCTTTTCCCCCCGGGGGGAAAGGCTACTATATAGTAGGTTTTCCGGGGGGAAAAGCTACTATGGGGGAAAAACTGCTATACAACACCGGTATATATATAGTGAATTTTGAACTCTGATACCCATATGATATCAATAGAAAATCATGTTAAGGTGTTCTGAGACACTTCCGAATGGGAAAAAGATATCAGATTTTCCAATTACAAATCTCCATTAAAAATCTGTTTTTATTCCTGTGAAAATCTCCTGGTAAAAAAGGGATACCCTCCATAAACAAATATTCAATATTTTTCTTTAAATTGATTTTAAATTTTCTTATTCTCTTTATGTGTATTTTGTAAAAAAAAAAAAAAAATATGGCTCAAAGGTGAAAGAAACTAACTTTGGACAGACTTAATATGTCATAGGTTACTGTGGAATCATGGCTTTTAAGGGTGCATTTCGTAGATTAGCGCTGCATGGTTTAACGCGATTTAGTGGAGTTGAAATCGTTGAAGCACTTGATGTCTCACATTCTGTGTCACATACTGTGTGATGTGTTTTAGATTTTTTAGGCTTGTGCAGCCATAAGTTTCTTTTTCTAGCTGGAAAAGAAATTTAAGTTTCATATAGTAGCCGGTGCATCGTATTCAGTTTATAGCCGGTGCGAACATATCAGTGTTTCAATTAGCAACCGTAACTTTAAAAAATCATTTGTTGTCAAATTATTTCGATCAAAATATACTTTCTTGTTTATTTTGTATTACTTAATGAACCAGAATAGATAAATGCTTTTTTCATAATATAGAACAAACAAACTATGATTTGTAGATGAAAATATCAGCTTAAAACTTGGTTGTAACAGCCTTTTAGTTCGTCACCGACCTAGGAAATTTCTCTATTTCTGGTTATTCATAGGACTATTTTCCAAACTACATTTATAAAATATTATAATAATACCTTATATGTTCCGTGCACACGGATTATTCAATCACTTACGTGGTTTGGGTACATTTTTCGTCAATTTTGTGGCTTGATCCATGCGTTTCGTGCATGCTTTTTTCAACTAGCAACCGTTCAATTTTCGAATAGAAACACCGCGAACGCTGTTTTTTTACTGATAGCAGCCGTTTAGGTACTACACCGTGTTTATGAAATATGAGAATTCAATCATCATTTTTGAGTAGTTTGAAATTTCATCGAAAAGTGTCCCATTTACCCCAATTTCCCCTATATACAAATCTTTAAAAAGATGTAAATTCGTGACGCGGCGATGTCAGGTATATATCATGCTATAAACATTAATATTTTGTTAATTCGAATTTAATTTTTGATAAGGAGAATTTTGATGTATCATTTTATACACTACAGCGCCGATGAGAAACGCGGTGCATAATGTGACATTACTTTTGGATCAACCCTTGAATACTGACAATAACATATTTTCAATAATTCCTAATTATTCCCCTTTAAAAAAAGTCGTGGCCATTCGTTTTTACAAAATTGAATCACCTTTACCTTAAATTTGCTTTGTGTCATATCTAAATTGGTTAAAATTGGCCCAGTGGTTCTAAAAAAAAAAGTCGAAAAATGTATTATAAAAAAAATCACGATCATTCATAGACGTACCCTTTCACAGCTATTTTAATATAAAAGAAACAATGATATCGATAGAGTGTGTACTTGGTCAGTGCGATTTCTCTCTCTCTCTCTCTCTCTCTCTCTCTGAGGTCACGTGAATTTAACATGTGACCGGTGTAAACAAAATGGAGTAATCGTTGGATTTTATAGATTTTATAAGGGTACTCAACGTACTATAAGTATTGTGTTTAAAATTAGTCTCTTTATTTATATAATGTGCATGAATCTTACAGATATCTATACAGTACCTTGCTTATTAATTGCTTATTCTATCCGCTCCTGTTGGGTGGTGGTCCACTTAACATGCTTGATTTTGTCATTTCGATCATATAATTTAGATTATGTACAGATCGACATTCATTGCAACATGTAAATCGTCTTCCATTAGTGGTATTTTCAATCGCATTTTAGCTACCATGGAGAATAAGTTGCTTCTACTCCTCTGCTTGACCGTGCTGAACGTATTTCTGGTCATCACGGTTGAGAGTTTAGACAATGGATTGGCTATTCAGCCCCCAATGGGATGGATGGCGTGGGAAAGATTCCGATGTAACACTAACTGCACTGAGGACCCAGATAACTGCATCAGGTGGGTGCAGGTGCATTCGATCCCCTTCAAGTGTCATTACCCTGTAATGGATTTATTTTATGTGGGTGCAATTTTTTCTGTTTTGATAACAAGATAGGAAAACATTTTTTGCAATTTTAATTAAAGAATATCAACTAGTACATTCTTTTTTTATTTTTCATTCAAGATGATATTGCACAATAAAGCAAAAAAATCTGTAACACCTGCAAGCAGAAAATCCAATGATATATATATATATATATATATATCTATTTTCATATATTTTATTACCATTGATCAGAAATTAAGTAATACTAAATATATTGAAATATAGCGAATGTTTTATTCATTGAAAGATATCAAAGGTTTTTTTATCACACTAACAGGGATTTGAGATTGGGTCAAATTGATATTGCATAAATGCCTTACAGATGTAAATTGATCTTGCATGATATCACTTTTAAGAAAACTTGAATAATGAGTTACTACAGATTCCTGTGAATTGTTCTAGTGTTTCTGTATTTCAGTGAGAAGCTGATAGTTCAGATGTGTGATAAAATGGTAGCGGGTGGTTTCAGGGATGCTGGGTACACCTACATCGCTTTAGATGACTGCTGGGCGGAGAAAAGGAGGGACCCACTGACAGGAAAACTGGTCCCCGACCGAACCCGTTTCCCAAGGGGCATGAAGGCTCTCGCAGATTATGTAGGCTTGTGCTATTCATTGCATTATTGCTATGCTTACTTCCCAAGTTCTGCTTGAAGTTACCAATTATAAATATCATATTAATTATTTAAACCAATTAAACTTCTTTATACCAGTAAAGAGTAAAGATGGCAAAGGCATGTATCCTGGTTTAGTGTTTTTCAAGATGCTTTTTCAAGTATAGTATTTCAAAATAATGAAGCAAATACATATACAAAAAGCAGCTATGGCTCTATTGATGAGCCTTAAGTACTAGTGCTAATTAATTTATGATGAATGAAACTGATTTTTTTAATTTTTGTTTTTAATCACCAGTCCTCTACCTGCTACTCTCATAGGTTCATAGGCAGGGGATGAAGTTAGGAATTTACAGTGACATGGGAACCAAAACCTGTAAAGAATACCCGGGGTCAGAGTTCTACATACAGACAGACGCTCAAACCTTCGCCGACTGGGGCGTGGACATGCTGAAGCTTGACTGCTGCTATGGGGGCAGTGGGATGGAGATAGGTTTGCAACCATTTCTCTTCAGTGCTTGTTTAGGGATACTTACAGAATCAGGCAAATTCTTATCAATTATCAGATTCATTAGAATGCAATCTGATAAAAAACAAAAGTTAGAACCCTGTGGTAAATTGCTGTCAAATTGATGTAAGTTTTGCATAAAGTTGCTCAAATTTCAGGATATGAAACAATGGGATTTTTCCTTAACAAGACCGGAAGGCCAGTACTGTACTCTTGTAGCTACCCTGTGTGTTTAGGCGGGCATGTAAGTTCATTAAAGTTAATCTTTATCTCTCATGACCCGTCAATGTATTAAACAAAATCATTTATTTCATCAGTGTGTTTTGCAAAATAATAAATCAGAGGTGAGAAAAAAATGGAACTTATGCAAAAAATTTATACAATATCTGATGATTTTATTGTTAAATAACAGTTAATTTAAGTCGATTAAGGAAATATACATCATGTTTTGAATGATGAAATGAGATGACATTTGATCAGCTATATTTAATTCTACATTTTAGGTAATTTATGAGAGAGTTGCCAAGACATGCAACATGTGGCGTAATGCTATTGATTTAACGGATAGCTGGGACAGGGTATACAAAGTAATCCGGATATATGGAGACGACATCGGGAATTTTTCCTCAGCGGCCGGACCAGGACACTGGAACGATGCGGATCAGGTCCGATAATTAGCCAACTTTGCTTAAGTGCATTTAACATAAGAATAGTCTCCAATTGATGATCACAAGAACTTATTCAATTTGAAATAGATTTAAGAGTTGTATATTTCCACATATAATGCAACTTGAAATTTTTGTGCTATAGTGTATATATACATGTATTTACTATGTCTTCATGCAAAACCCTTCTTTTCAAGGAGTGTAAAATTGGTGACAACCTTAAATCCCTTGATCATGTGATATTTAATTGAAATCTTCTTAATTTCTGTATTAAAGTACTGTGGTTTCATTAATTTTCCTGGGTATCAATTTTCGTGGATTTTCTGAAAACCACAGTTTCAAGGATACGTAATTATGTGGCCAATGATCCTATCAATACAAAATGTTAGTTGAAATTGAACTTCAATGAACATTTAATTTTGTGGACCAACTTAACAACGAAATTCACGAAAATTGGTATTCAACGAATATTGATGAAATCACAGTATCCTGCGAACCATGCTTAATGTAAATCATTCTTTCTAAGTTAGTTAAAAAAATGACATTTAAATTCTTGCAGAAGTCATTTTATTCATTTTCCTTTTCATACAGAAATGAACCATTTATTCATGACAATAAATATCCACAGGAAGAGTAGCTAACAAATTCTGTGGATATTTACTGCACATGTATAATACTCCAAGGTTTACAACAGTTTTAAACACTTTGATTTTGTGCCCTCAATCAGAGAGCATTTAAGTATAACTAAGAATAACTTGTAGCCTCATTTTTATCAATCAGTTGTATTTGATATCATTTTTTACACCTGTGCATTTTTGTATTTTGACTGACTCGTAATTTGATTTTGATCAACCATATTGATAAAACTTTCCTAAACTTATAGTGAGTGTTCCGTAATCTGGACTGACTTTTAACTTGGTTTCCATCAATTTTACTTTTTTCTTCTTCAGCTAATGGTGGGAGACTTTGGCCTGAGTAAGGGACAACAGACGGCACAGATTGTGATGTGGGCCATGTGGTCAGTTCCACTGTTCATGTCCGTAGACCTCCGGGATATTGGCGTGTTTGCCGAGGAGTTACTCCTCAATTTAGACATCATTGCCATCAACCAGGACTGGGCGGGGTCCCCAAGCTACAGGGTGTGGCAAGACAAGAGATTACCCGTCAGTACCTCATACTTCATGTTACAAACTTCCATTTTATTTTTGTGTTTTCCTTTACATGAACAATGTCTAATTAAGAACCCATGTTATTTCAAGTTTGGATAACTTTTGATTACATGTACCAGGACTTTAAAAAAGGATTTTAGTGAAATTAATCGAGTAATTCATAAGCATCTTAAATGATCTAACCATTTTAGTGCAATCAAAATCTACTTGACATTCACAGGCTAACATTATGAAGAAATTTAAGTAGAATCATTAATTTGCCTAACATTAAAACAGGTGACTACTGACATCATAGAGGGGTGGATAAAGCACCTCAGTGACGGAACCACTGCCATAGCCATATTAAATGGATCTAACTATGGGGAGCCCGCAACAGTGGTTAAGACCCCTCGCCAGCTCGGCCTTCTGGAAAACACGTCGTACATTTTCTGTAATGTGCTGACCTCGGAAAAGTCTGGGCCCTTTAATGACACTGTCCCCATGAAGGTCAGAATTCCAGCCACTAGTGTGTACTTTGTTGTGGCCACTGAACTAGAATAAAATTCCAGGGAACTGTGTGTGAAACTGGTTTGAAAATTACATCATATGTTGATTGCATTAGCAGATACATGTATTACTAACAGGTTTTTTTATTCGCTAATAACAAAAAATATAGATCCTGACAATGAATGTTCCTTTGCTGTAAAATTTGTTTGTTGTATAACCGTGTTCTGTTTGAAAGTTAACAATTTTTAGGGCAATGCAGAGACCACGGTATTTTAGGATTTTTTTTTACTTTAATCACAATTCTTTCTTAGCAAATAAACAGAGGATTTATTTATAGCAGTATTTACCACAATCTGAATAGGTACTATGTGTAATTTTCCTTTTATTGGACATTCCAAATATGAAATTTTTTAGACTTGATACGTGTACAATAATTGAAAAACAAATTTAATTTTTCATATCTTTAGTATACTTTTCTATTCAAATCAAACATACTGTACTTCTGAAATTAACTATGTGAAGAAAAAGCATGTACATGTATATGTATTGATATGACAGTTGACATATTTCTGTAGAAGAGTTTACGTTCATAAGTTTTTATTTAAAAAAAATTATTTGAAATATTTTATTTTGATCAAAATTATATCCAGCTGAGACCAATTCTGTTGAGACATCAATTTTCTAAGTAGGGGATGTTTTTCTCTCTCTACTGATAAAATGACAGGTACATAAGGTTCAACCTGTTATTCCTCGCATTGTTTTGATAAGACAAAAAACTACTGCAGATGGTAGCTGCCTTGGTTATCTGCTTGACTGGGATAAAATCAATGGGAACTTGTTATTACTAGGGACACTCTCAGGTCCATAAGCTAAATTGGGTTCTTGAAGAGCTCATTCAATCTGTCCTTGAGAGAAACATTACATTATAGGAAAGTCTTTGTTGAAAATTTCTAAACATGTGTGGTTTTTTATGAACTTCATAGTACTTGTCCAAAAATCAGTTCAAATAACACGTTTCTAAATATTTTACCTGGCACAAGGCTTTGTATAGCATATTAAATTTAATAAAAGATTTTGTCAAAACATGCCATAATCAATATTGAATGACTATTTTTGGTCAAATACTTGTTCTCAGCAAGGTTTACCCGTTATCTTCATTATTTTTAACTTTAACTTCCATTTCCACAGTGCAAGCAAGATTGTCATACAAGCATGAATCAGGAAAAATTTTAAACTGTTTCACAAACACACCTAGTTCAGAGGCTGAATGTCAAGGTTTGCACAGCTTTGAAACATGTACAAGTCTGGGAGTTATTTTATTCTGTGCAATTTCTGTTAGCTTTCTGTAAACATGTATAGGTTTATTGCCTGCAATGCATGTTACATGTATTAGGTTTCACTGTATTGCCTAAAATTACATATACTTGTAAAACACAATATACAGTGTATTTTAAAATTGCATAATAATAAATATTTATTAATTAAGAGTTTTTTTTAATTTCTAAAATCTCTTCCATTATATTTTTATATGTTGAATTTTGTAAAAACATAATAAAGTGTCTCAACTATGTCACTTTTTTCTTCAAACTAGAGGTACTGTGAGCAAGCTCACAATTGATACCCCCCGCTAAGAAAAAAATCATAACGCGTGTAGTTTTGCTATTATAGAAAATATTGGATGAATCTTTTTCACTGACCATTTTCTAAAAATAACAACTGCTCTATTTTTTAAAACTGTTAATGCTAATAGGAGTAAACAAACCAATTTCTATCCTTTAATTCCATTTTATTTTAAGTTAACTGTTAATGCATGAGAACATTTGCATTCTTCCTTTAACAACCATGACTCAAATCAAACTCGAATCAAACGAAATCCACATGTCAAGCAGCCATTTAATATTTAAACATTTTGAATTATTGGTATACTGAGCCCGATTTTTTCCGAATTTTTTTTTTCCAAATAAAAATTTCATCAGGGCAGGCCATTTTCAGAGAAACGGGGATGAAAATCTAAAAATAATTTTATGTGGCCTGAGAAGAGCAAGCTTTGTGTCAAATTTTAGCTTCTAATATTTCCATTAATACAAGCAATGACACAGACAAAATTTAGCATTTTCGAAACAATGACCTTGAACTTCCTCAATTGACCTTGGGTCAAGGTCATGACACACCCTTACGTCATAAGCAATATTTGTGTGAAGTAAGAACATTCAATGCTTCTCCATAAGGAAGATATGGACCGGACACGAATTTTGCATTTTTTCTGCCCTTGACCTTGCACGAATGTCCTTGGGTCAAGGCCATGACACACCCATAGGTCATAAGCAATCTTTGTGTGAAGTAAGAACTTCCAATATTTCTCCATAAGAAAGATATGGACCAGACACGAATTTTGCATTTTTTCTGCCAGTGACCTTGACCTTGCACGAATGACATTGGGTCAAGGTCATTACACACCCTTATGTCATAAGCAATCTTTCTGTGAAGTAAGAACTTCCAATGTCAATGTTTCTCTATAAGAAAGGTATGGACCGGACAGGAATTTTGCATTTTTGCTGCCGGTGACCTTGACCTTGCACGAATGACCTTGGGTCAAGGTCATGACACACCCTTACGTCATAAGCAATATTTGTGTGAAGTAAGAACATTCAATGCTTCTCCATAAGGAAGATATGGACCCGACACGCATTTTGCATTTTTTCTGTCCTTGACCTTGACCTTGCACGAATGACCTTGGGTCAAGGTCATGACACACCCTTAGGTAATAAGCAATCTTTGTGTGAAGTAAGAACTTCCAATGTTTCTCCATAAGAAAGATATGGACCGGACACGATTGCAGACAGACGGACAGACAGACAGACAGACAGACGGACGGACGGACAAGGTGATTCCTATATACCCCCCCCCCCCCAACTTTGTTTGCGGGGGGGTATAATAAATACACTTTAGAGAAAGTAATTATAAGATAATCATATATAATATAGATTTCTCTTTATTATACGATACCCACAAATACAACAGAGTTTCCTCAAACTTAAAATATCTCCATATCAAACAGTGTAAATAGAAATAATACAGGAAATTACTTATCTCTACTACGTCAGTCATTCTCCATCGCACGACCGCAATTTAATTTCTTTTTGTAAAGCCTCACATACATGTACATAAATTGAGAAAAAATATGGAATTGTATATGTAAAAATACAACACGAAGGCATCAGAACTAGGAAGGGGGGGGGGGGGGACTAATTTCCTACCAATAGAAAGAGACAATGTAAGAATAAAAACAGTGTGGGGTAAGTATTTGCCTTATTTCTGTCCTAACTTTGACCTAGCTTCTGTGATTTTTTAAATAAATTAAGTCCACTTGTACCAGATAAATCTAAACAAAATGAAGAAATTTAACAGCTACCTTATTTTACATATTGAGTTCAGACAGTTTATGCTTTTATACATTTACCTGTACAAATAAACTATTCAACCTCTATTTATGTGCATCAACTGCAGCTGATAAATGCATTGCAATATCTCACAAAATTGTTTTTGTATTGTTCTAAATAGATCAACAAAACCATTTGATCTATTCATGATGTAAAAACATGCATATTTTGAAAAAGTTAAAGAACTTTAAGAGAAAAACCCTTTTGATTTAGTTAAATGTACACAATTTGAGACAAAATTGTACTTTCCATAAACAAAAAAATGATCAGAAATAAAGTAAAAAAAATCTTGACGAGTATTTATAATTGGTATTTGTTGAAAACTGTAGAATCATCATTACATGTGGTGGCTCAGTATTCATGTATTTCATGGATGCATCTTGCCCATGAAGTACATTCTTCCACACTTTGTATTATCTTAAAAAAGACATACATTTACTGGAACAGTTACTCACAAAAAAATACCATACAATCAAATAAGTTTCAACTACTCTTGAACATTGATCCCATACACAATTATAAAAAACGATCTTTTTTTCAGTCTGGCAACATGTTTCCTAGTTCATACATATTTTCCATGACAAAAATAATGCAAGAGTGAGAAAATGTATATAATATAGTCTACACACAAAACTTGTCTTGCATCAGTTTTAAAGCACAGTGTAATAACACATACACAATCAAACTTCAAAATCTAAATAACATCAAACATACATAGGAGGAATAACTGAATGACAAATACTTCAGAATTAACAAAACCATGATTAAACATTTTAACCATGGTGATTGTGCATAAAAATAGTAAGAAGAGGGGGAGGGGTGCCCCCTCACAGAGATCACCCAGATTTTACGGCTATAAATAAACATGATGACATTTCGTTGAATGAGAATCCTACGCTGCACTTTCATCACGCAAACATACTAGCTTGAAGTCCATTGTACACCACTTGTTTGGAATCTTGCTTCAGAATTTTTATTAATGCTGAAATTTAAAATGTAAATCATATACTAAAAAATCTACATTATGATTCTCATGACAGTCATTAAGACCAGTACTAGTATAATAATCATAATACACACTAATATGAAACATTGCAATAACTTGTTGAATGTTAAGATTGTATCTCTTTACCTTCTTTTTCTTCTTCTGTGAGGGTCCCTTTGGGGAAGTCTATATCAAAAGTTATAAATAGCTGTCCTTTAACGTTGTTATTCTCGTAATTCGGCATGCCTTCTCCGGGTTTCCTCATTCTGGCACCGGGCCAAGTTATTTTATCACGAACTACATGTACCTGTTTCAAAAGTAAAGATATTAAAAAATTTTAAGATTTATTATGAAAAATACAATTAGTATTTTCTATGTTCATAAAAGTTTCCCTTTGGTAACTACTAGTACATAAAAATATGTTTGTTCGCTCGCTTCCAATATGCAAATGAAAATGTACTTATATATCTATGTATATTAACCTTTAAGCATCATTTTTAAAAATGAATTTTTTGCAGATCTTCTGTAACTCACGTAGTTATAAAACTTTTAAGCAATTTTCAAAAAAAAAAATTCAATCCTACCAGTTTTAGTTTTAATCTGAGACAGGATAGGGCAAACAATTTTTAAAAGGTGGCCAAATTAATTCTGTGAGCCATTACCAGGGATGACGCAATGCAAGGAACTCACCATGTGACCATCTAAATGTTGAATGTCCATTTCAAATCCAACTAGGGCATCCTTGAGAGAGATTGTAACATTTGTATATAAATCATCTCCCTTTCTCTCAAATCTTCTATGCCTAAAACAACAATGAATCAAACATATACAAATCTTATAAAATTTATATCAGAACTTTTACTGAACTAACTACATTTATAACAGCAAATTATCGAAGAAAAGGGGGCTAGATGTAAATAACCTTACTTTTGTTGCTTGATTTTAAATCTAAGATCTCCAGGTTCACCATCAATATGAGGCTCACCTAAAAACATGAAAACATACAGAGGGTAAAAATGTGTTGTAAAGTACCGTCATTTCAAAATCTGACATGTCTCATTTTGGAGTTGTCTCGCTTACCTTCAGCTACAAATGGATATTCTTGACCATCTCTCATCCCTGGTTCTATCTCAATTTCCAAAAGTTTCTCCTCAGGAACCATTCTGTTAAGACATTTCACATAATTCACAATCACTGAAACACATTGTATTAAAATCAAATCAAATTAAGTCTCAAGTGACTAAATTCTAACAGACTAACAGTATAACTTGTAATGTACATTAAGTTATTGAAGCATATAAATTGGACTTTGATACAGTCAGTAACTGTCTTTAATGCATTGCTCTCTAAATGTCAGTTAAGACATGATTAATTGCAGAAGTGGCTGAAGTCTTCCCTCACCATATATTCAAGATTCATAAATTCTCTAAATAAATTAATTGCAGAAATAGTTAAAGCCCTACTTGTCCCATGAATTATCAGTAGAAATGGGCACCCTTAACCAATCAATTTGATTATAAGTTCAAGTGATTAATGCCTTACTTTACATTTGGACAATCATCACACACTTGTTGCTGTGTCATTTGGAATCGGCCAGGTCCCAGCTGCTGTGTCACCATCTCTGTCCGACAGTTACACTTCCTGGTTCCTTTAGCTGGTTTTGCTACAGGTTTGTATCGGACAACCTATATCACAAAAGTGTCTGGGTAACTTAAAAGTAATTGCAAAATAGAAAACTGTATGTTCAACATATTGATCATTTCTTTTTTCACTGTAAAAATTTGTCTGAAACTAGATTCAATTTCCTGAGTCTACAATGCTTCCAAATAAAAGAAAAGTTTTAAATTTCAAAACTCTTGCATCACTGGTTATACATTAAGACTTTTCAGATTTATATTTACTTGTGCTTACTTCGACAAAGTTACCACTGTACAGCTCTTCTAATGTGACATCTAGATCCATTACAATGTCCCCACCCCGGGGAATTTCTCGGTCCCTGTTTCCCCCACCCCCTCCAAAGAAACTGAAATCTCCAAAGAAGCTGAAAATAAACAAAAATTATTCACTTACTGAAAGATTAGTCATTACTAAGCCACAGCCTGGTATGAGGAACTGTTATGTGGTAATTTTAAATAATACAATAAAAATTTAGCATAATTTTATATACTGTAGATTCCTATTTTAACGCAAGGAATAATATCTGCGTAAAATTGCGAGAAGCACTTTCGCGGATTTTAAAATCTCTCAATTATTTTCTAAGAGTTATGAACCATAAAAAATAGAGAAAAAAGTTCCATGTTCGTGATTTTATACTCTCATGATTTGATACAAACCAACGGGATCAGGGCATTAAGTACTCACGTAATATAAGGAATTTACAGTAGACATGATAAAGCAGACAAGACAGGAGATGGTTTACCTGGAGAATGGATCTCCTCCAACATCCCCTTTACTCAAGCCCTCCTCTCCATGTTTGTCATAAATCTTCCTCTTTTCTGCATCTGATAATACCTTTAATATAAAGTTTTAAGATATTATAAACATTTTTGTCATGCAAATTGACAAAATGTGTACTAGTTAGAGTTGTCATGCATCATGAGTATAATAAGTAGTTGTCATATCAATGACTAGAGATCTAATCCTTCCAACACAACATTCCTACAGTTAAATCCTCATGTTATCTTTTTGGTAAATTTTTAATATCTCCAAAGACACATTCCATTGTTATTTATTTCATTTAAAATTCTTAACTTTTTTTTAAGTTTAATCAACAAGCATTTCTGAATTTATTTTCTTTAACCATACATGTATTGAATACTTGAATTCATGCAATGAAAATTGATCTTACTTCATAGGCTGCCCCCAAGTCCTGGAATCTCTTGTTTGCATCTTCATCACCTGGGTTCTTGTCTGGATGAAGCTCTTTAGCTAGTGTTCTATAAGCTTTTTTAATCTGATTAAGCTTAGCATTCTTTGACACTCCAAGTATTTTATAGAAATCTCGACTGAAATACAAGTACAAAAGACATATAGTTAACCGTTACATCAAAGAAATAAAAATAAACGTATTAAGGTACATACACATGTACACATTGTGACCAAAAGTTTGTAGATATTAATGCAGCTTGTTTGAGATAGGATACTTGCACACATGTACCAAATAGGGTATAAACTTATAAAAAGAATAAAAATTATAATTTTTCTTTCCATAACAAAAATGAATAATTATAAGCCTGATCCACAATAAAAAATATGAATAGTTGAATTTGAATGTATAAGCAAACAATATGATGATAAACTGATAAAAGCGGATGGGTACATGAAAATTAATCATTAAACATGCATTCAAAAGCTGTGTACCGGTAATCTGATTTAAATTGAACTGGAAATGAATTATAGTAATTAACAATATAATACTAGGTTGTTGTTGTTTATTTTAGTTTTACACGTACACGCTAAAGAACTTTTATCTACTTGAATTAATTTCCATCTGTGATATTTCTGTTTTGAGTTTTTTCTTCATATGATTTAAATTCAAATTAAATTTAACGTTTCGTCATTTCAAATGCTAAATCTAATACATTGAAAATTAAATCCTTGACAAATTCTAAAAGACTATTATTTCTCAATTGTATTCTGAGATTTCAATATAAAACACAAGGGGCGGTAAGTGTCGATTTATCATTAATTGAAGGCTATCAGCTGATCAGAATTCACCACTTCAGATTTCATGAAGGCAAAATGACCTATATGTAATGACACTAACGCTAAAATAGTCTTTTAACATCTATTAGTATATTTTATTTCACTCTTCACTAAAAATTTATTGAAACTACTGCTTTTACATTTCATCCAATGAAAATTCACCAAGTGTACATTTTGTCAACAACAAAATCACCGGTGTTTTCTTAATGTAATTTTATGACTATCGTATTTTCCCCCCATTGTCAAATTTTCTCACCGTCACTTTTATATGTAACATTTCTCTCCCAGACAACACTTACCCAGCGAGAACTTGCAGAATAATTAAAAATAAGTTAAATGTCAAGAGATTCCATGCTACTAGAGACGCCATGTTTAAATCTACGTTGACTTCCGGGTAAAATGTAGAATACAAAACGTGACTATGAAGATAACTTTATTCCGGTTGGTTAGGACTACCCCCCCCCCCCCTTTCAAAAAAAAATAATTAAAAAAAAATACAGGCTTTCTTAATCAAAATTGCACCGTATCAGTACTAGCAAGCTTCTTATTTATATCTTTAAAAATCGAATTTTATTGGAAGAATACTAAATGCATCAGAGAATGAAAAATTGGGAAAAGAAAATGGACATGTGGTTTTATCACTGTATTTACTGGTTAATTCTTCTTTTCTGTCCATTTCATATTCGATTAAAAATTTAAACTATCGTTTTTCTATCTTATCTTATTTCATAATTAGAATTATCTGGCTGATCACCCTTTTCTGCGAGCTTTACTAACTTAAAGACTTAGGGATACTTTTCTTTTGCCGTAAATTATTAAATTACATTATATACATGTACCAACCCATATTATTCTGCAAACACACATGTATGATTTGGATAGACCATTCATTCATAATCGGAATTTAATAACATACCATGTTAGACTGATACGCAGCATCGTTTTTGAACGACCCCCCCCCACCCCCCGAAAACTCTTATTTTCCCGGCCCTACTTTAAAATTACTACTGAGTGTGTGTGTGGGTAGGAGGGGGTTGCTCGTACTTCAATATCGTAAATTATGGACTTTCCATATAATTGGTTACACTATCCGAAAGAAGAGACAGTTTCAAATAAAAAAAGTTATCTTGCTTTATATATAAGATTTAGGCGGTAGAAAAAAAATGTAACTAGCTATAGAGATAGGGGCTGAAAAATGATCACACTTAGTCCCAATTGAAATTGAATTTATAAATGCGCGATATATATAAACTAATTTAGAGTTTAAGAAAGCGAATATGATCTACATAAATGGTTTTTTTTTTCAAAATATTTCACAAAAATCTCTGTAAAAATGGTCATTTCAATCATGTTGTTTGCCACCTTTTTTTACCATAATTTTGCAGTCTCGCTGCCTATCCACGCTCCGTCTTACATTCTGATGGCGATTAAAAAAATCACTTTTGATTGTATAAATTGTTAGTGTAATCGATAAGTCACATATATCGTTTTGTTGATTTAATTTTATTTGATTAATTGATATTTACCATTCAATTTCATGTTACAGGTGACAACTATGAAATAGATTTTTAACTGTATTACACATTAGAACAGATGAAACATCTTTACCGAATCTACCAGTAAAAGGGGTTTGAGAATAAAATAAAGAAACTGCCAACGTATTATTATTAAAAGCTTTTATTACATAAATCTGTCATGAATTGATTAGCAAGAAATAACTGGCAAAGAATGTAAGCATAAAACAGCAAAAGTGGTCCAAACATACCATGCAGTCCAGAATATGTTTACTCAATACATTAATACATGTAATCAACTTATTTTGATTAACATAACTTTAATTCTTCTGCATCAATTTTTCAAAGTAAAATTCAATAGTAGTATTTCATATGGAACCAGTACCATGGGATATTAACTTCCAATATCAGTAAGAGAACAGGTTTTGAATCAGATGGCATGGTACATTAAAATCATATTGCTTGTTTACATTGTAGTAAATCTTAAACACAATGGTTTTCAGACAAGTTACCGGCAAAAACTGGCTTGCAGGAAACACAGCAAGTGACATGTTTGAATAGCACAACAAAATAATTGAAAATTTTTAATAGAAAAGTCGGACACTACATACTTTAAGGTATAACAGTAATGCCGACCATTGATAGGAATTTGTTTCTTATTAATTTGGTCAAAGCTAATAATAATAACGGGGGAAAAAGCTTTGATACATGGTAGCATTTCATAATATTTTCACAAAATGGAACAGTTTGGTATTACATACAATACAAGGGAACATCAAATATAATGCTTGTCTAATTGTAGATTACACTCCCCATCCTCTCGTATAGCAATACTGATCATTAACAAAGCCGCTAATTTACATGAACTTACATCAGCGCGTAATACAACAATAAATCAAATGCCCCTATGCAACTCACACATGAAAGAACTCCCACAACAATATTTTCGTTTTATATTTCATCTTTTTACTGAAATTCTTAAACAAATGAAATGTGATCATAAACTATAAGTGTACTTAAACATACCAAATAGTATGAATGACTGACAGTTTGATATTTCTTGCAACCTACATGTGTATGTTTCTACAGAAAGCAAAGTAAATCCTTGACGCTCTAAAAAAAAAATGGGGTTGACTGTCACACGGCAAACATCCCGCATTTGTTCTGCATGACACTCCACAGATATAACACACGATACAATGAACGATACAGGGGATACACCAGGATACAGGTACTTGTAGAGTAAAACCAGAGGATAAAATGGCGGTGAATATAATACAACCTCCTTGTAAGCATCAGTAAAACCAACAGACACTTATTTCATTCGAGCTCAAAGCTCGAAATCTTTATAATCATTTCCCCCAAAGATATTCTAAAAGGAAATTGCATTCTGCAGGTTAAAAACATTTCCAAAAAAAAATCCTAAAAATGAAAATACATCTTAAACACAAACAAGAAACTTTAAGTATAGAAAGAAAGATAACTTGTTGGAGATATGTTTAAAGTTTTGAGAAAGAAATGTTGAATGTTTTAACACCACGATCTTGCATGGTCTCCCTTTTCTATCAAACAAAATGTCATTGGTTGTTGATACTCAGAAGGATTGAACAAACATGCACATAAACATATATAAACTGATACAATGAAAAATCTTGCATAAATAATCTACGATATTTTTATTGGTTTAGTGTCATCGGCGGACAATCATTTGGTGTCGGTAAATTAATGTAATCACTTCTACTCACACAAAAACAGTGTAAAAGTAAACAAAAAATCTAAACAGATCTAAGGTCAGGCTACAGAATGCAAATGAACAATATGCTAGACATTCTGATTTGTTCAAATCCCAATACAGATAAAAATAAAGTACATTGATGAATCTGATACAATTAACGCAGGTATAATCCAACTATTGTCAAGTCTTTGGTGGGCAATTCAACGTTGTTCCAAACTAATATCACAGATATCTTATAGGGATTAATATCCACACAATACAAGAATTAGATTTTCTCAGTTGTAACATAAAAATACTGACCAAATGAAGTTGGCTATCTTAACATTACAAATATATTCTATAAAGTGGTAAAAATTATTTTGTAGAGGAATACAAGAATGAAATAAAACTATTTGTACAATCATAGCAACAACAACATGGCACTTATTTGGAAGGTTTGTTACGTGACTTTGGTAAAACCTCAATACAGAGCACAATCAGCTCTTTACGGCAGCTGGCTTCATGCATGTCCACTAATTTGCCCCCGTTTAACGAGCCTGCATATCCGACCCGGTTTGGACTGTCTGAGCGCCAGTCGGAGCATTCTTTGTCGTTCATCTTGTTACCCTGGCTATCAGCGCCATGCCAGACCATCTTCTCCGGCCTGCAACAGAGAAATTCTCATTTCAGAACACTGGGGCTATTGAAGATTTACTAACTGGGTATGAGGGCAAATTAGGTTTGCTGGACCCAAAGAAAGAAATGCTTATGACTGAGGGCAACCTCCTGTCTGAACGTCCAACAAATAAAATGTTTCCTTCATATCCAGTCAGAAAATTTTAGTTATGAACTTTATATCAAATAAACAATTAATTGCAATTTGGCTACAACAACAAAATAATACCTGGTAAAATTTTCAACTTTATCTTAAATAACATTGATAAACCAAATTACACTATCAACAAAATCTTACCATTTAGGACTTGACATAACATCTTCTCCATCGAATGTATAGATCTTAACATTCCTGTTAAATCTTCCTCCAGTTCGTAACAGGTCATTAAAAGAGCTGAAGATTATTGTGTCCTATAAAAGAAAAACCAATAATATTCAATCATCACGCCCATTAATTCCTCTATAAATATCAAGAATATCATGAAAAATGGAGAATCTTTCTTACATTTTTGTTCACAATAGGAATATTCCTGTCGGAGACAATGGAGTAAAGGTTTTGGGTTTTGGAGGCCAGGAAAGCCCTGAAGGTTCTTCCGTGCATGCCAGAGTAGTAGGCTTCCTTATAACAGGCGTAGTCGGCCCCGGTCAGACCCCGCAGCTTTCCGTTCTTGGGCGTATTCAAGGCATACATGTACAACTGCAATAGCCATGTCATACATATACAAAGGAGTACTTTCATGTGCAAAAGCGAAGTAACATTAGACTGAATTAATGTAGACCTGTCCCAAAATCAAAACAATTCTTTGTCTTATCAAACAGAACTACAGAACAGAATGGCAGTATAACAACTGGAATAGAGTCTGGTGCTTAAATGCAAGCTGTTTTTGTTTTATATATTATAAAGATTGATAAATCTCCCATGTCCAAAAATTATTGTGAAATAATAAGCATGGTTTTTAACGATGTTCTCTTATATAACTCTGTGATATAAATGTACTTTCTAAAAAATGATAGTAAGTTCTCAGGTGAATATCTATGAAACCGTTTTTGTGATCTTTACAGTTTAATTTTACTTTTTACCATACCACAGGTAGCAATTTCTGCATTTCTGACATTAGACTTACCCTGGGCTGGTCGGCCTGCATCACACTGTCAGGACCAGGAAGAGGAACTGGCTTAGGGGTGGTCACAGGCTGTACAAATAAAGCATAACATCAATGATATTTCTGAACTTTTCTGTATCTATACATTCATCAGTTTGTGAAATTTAAAATTTAAAACTTTTTAACACCGATTTATATCTATTTGTCTTTTATGCAGCATACAAATTAGATTTGGGTAGCACGTACTAATAAGATTTTCTGAAGAAATATTTAGACTTTCAGGACTTGGATACTCATTGAGCAGGTTGGTTTTTTAAAACTTTAATCATAAAGTGATGAAAAATAATCTTTAATTAAAAACAACAACCAAAAGACATTCATTATTCAAAAGCAGACCCAACAATGTAAATCAATGTACATGTACAGTCACTGTGGTAATAAGAAGGGCATCTAGCTTAAAATCACCTCAATGAGACAAAAATGTGTAATGCTTATACATTAACAAAGACCTAAATCAGAGGCTAAATAACATGCCAGGAAATAATATCAATTCAATCTTCAAGTAAATTATAAAAGACATACCAATGAAAGAGTTTTCAAGTCATTGTATTTCAGTTCTTTAGCCAATGACATTACATGTATTAAACATCATGCAATAATATCATCTGACTACATTAAAATCTTGCTTCTATTATTTATAAGCAGCAACTGCAGTTTTATTTATTTATGAAAATGAACAAGCATTTATAAAGCAACTTGCAACCTAAGTATAGTGACTGATACAAAATGACAAGTAGAATCGCAGCAAAAATATCAAACTCTGCTTGAACTACAACATTGCATGTATGGCAACATATACCGGTACTTCACTCAAAGTGCATGTCTCTAAATCTTTACAGAAAATTTTCTTCAATTTACCAATTCTTTGAAAAAATTGAACACAATTATTTACTACAATGTACAGGTCTTATTTATGGTAGTTTTTCTTCAATCCTTCATTAATCAATAGCTTTGCTTTACTGACTGAAATAAACAAGAAATTCTTCCAAAGTGTAAACTTCATCTAAGAGAGGATTGCCCTGTGGCTCGATCTTGTAGAAATATCTTTAAAAATCATTTTTTAGATAACGAATTTCAAAAATCATTTATTTTTGTCCCAGAGATAAAAAATCATGAATGACGCCAATGAGTGAAATATTGTAAATTTATAAAAACAGTTAAAAAATAAAGATGGTTTCAAGTTTTTCTAAAAAGATTAAAATTCAATGTTAGTATGACAAAAGTGACTGCCTCACATTCAGGTACTAGAAGGGAAATAAGTGTTGGTGTTCTAAATGTATTAGTATTACTGAGACTAATCTGGAAAGTTTACAAACCGAGGTACTAGTGGGACTAGTAGCAATGGTAGTACTATCTGTAGGCTATAAGGAAGAAGTTGTTCATTTTTAAGTCAATGGACATTTATCAACTTGTTACTGTATTAACCAGTTCAAAATCAGTGTAATGATATATTATGTCAGCAGAAATTTTTTTTTATCCAATGGTCATTGCCAAGAGGAAAAAAGAAACTGTTTGGGTTAAAAAGGTCACACAAAATCTGAGATTTTGATTTTGTTTGGTGACAAGGATTACATCTGTTAAATTAATTCTGACATTAGGTGTCTTCTATCACAGAATATAGAGCGGCATTACGAGACTTGACATTAGAAGCCAATAGCATTATGACCTGGTTATGCTATGCTCTGGCAAGCTGTGATCTGTCAATGCATGAGGCGTACTTACTTTTTCTGAAGGAAGTTTGATGGTATTAGAGCTCAGCTGGAAGAGAAAGAAAGTTAACATTAATATTATTATTACATCCCTCTTTCTCTCACATATATATTCAACACTGATATCTTGAAGATAAAGTACTATCACATCTCAGATGTTTAAACTCAAAACACAAAAAACTCTGCACCATATATGGTTGTTAAATTGTTACTCTGATTACAAAAAGACAAACAAACACTACGTGTAAGAATTCTTTACAGAATTATCAAGCAAAAATAGTTAAAGCTGACAAAGCTGATGAAATGATCCAAGGACTTCACTGATCCAAAGACTTCACTGATTTGACAAACGTTTACCCCAATAGCTCTAATTTAACCTTTTAATCTTTTTTTTTTTGAGAGATGACTAAGGCCTGCAGTGCTTTGTATGGCTGCATGTATACATTGTCAATAAGCAATGAAACAGATAGCTCCCGTGCCACAGTATTATATTTGTAAGCGTGTTTCTTAAACAAAAAAATTAAAGCAGGAAGATGTGATTCTAAAATAAAAGTAGTCTTTCCTGCTCCCCATAATTGTTAAATCTTTGAAAAGGTGAGAATTAAGACTTAAGTCTTTTTTTCTTCAATTTTACTATTTTCTGGTGTAATTTGTCAATCTTTTAATTATTTGTTACAAGCAATATTTTTTAACTCAAACAATAATAAATTGTTGAAGAATTTATTAAAGTTTGTAGATCAAGGATCATTTAAGCAATAAAATCAAGTTTCTTGCAGAAACTAATAAAGACAAGATCTGAAATGTAAGCTAGTATGTTGCCTCTTAATGTTGACCACACCTGGTTAAAATGAACAGAGCACAATGAAAAAACTTACCGATATTTTTCTACCCTGAACATAGAATTAATAAAAATTGAATTTCTAGTACCAAATGCAATAGTAATACATGTACTGGTGTTTGGATAGTCAGTTGTTTATTCAATCTTGTAGTACTATATGCGATAGTCACATACATGTATTAGTTTTTGGATTTACCTACCTGAATCTGTTTGAATCCATCCGTCACTCGTACATAGATCTCTTCCTCTTTCAGAGTAAAAGTCATTGTTCCAACTTCAAGATTTTTAGCTGCATACAGCATGTTGTTGAAGTCTTTAAAAGTAACAAGTCCCTGGAAAAAATTTGTGAAAACATTATTTTAACTAATAGGTAATATTGTCGCCCCAGTATTTGTTACTTTACGACGTCACCAAGAAGAATGTGAAGAGAAAAATTGCAGTACTGCTCTCTTTCAGGGCAATTTGATATAGCTTGCTTAAGTTTTGGTTGTGAAATAATTAAACAACACAAATTAAACAACTATTGTTTCATCATATGTACATGTACATGTATTTCACCAGACTATGTCAATCTGCACTGAAAAGAGCAGAACTGCAGATACCGAACAGATGTCAATGGATAGTTTTAACACAGACTCTATGTAGACAAGAGATTGGAGACCTACTCTACCAAACATGTAGAGAATAGATTTAACCCTAACTTTGCCAAGAATATAGAATGTAGAATAGGTTGAACACTTATACTGCCACATGACTAGAGAATAGGTTGACCACTTACTCAACCAAACAGGTAAAATTTGGTTAAACACATACTTCTACACGAGTATAGAATACCAGTAGCTTGTACACTAATACTGCCAAGTAAGTACAGAATAGATTGGACTTTTACTTCATCAGCGTGTAGATATTAGGTTGAAACCTTACTCTCCCAAGCTTTTAGAGAATAGATTTAACCCTCTATCTGCCAAGCATGTAGAGAATAGGTTGTACGCTTATACTGCCATGTGAGTAGAGAATATGTTGAGCCCTTACTTTGCCGTTTCCGTTACCCCCTTGACTGTACCCCGGGGTGCCGGGGGTACCTGGGGGTCCAGGCGGCCCCTGGATGTAGGATGGCTCTCCCTTCTTACCAGGATCTCCTTGATCACCCTTCGCACCCTGAAAAACAAATGCACATTTTATCTATTTATTCATGAACACAAATTTGAAAATGGGAATATTGCAACGGTCCAATAGCGAGTCAAAGAATCGACGTTTATAATATCATGAACACATATTGGTATTGAAAATTAAGACATGTTGGTGGGACAAAGCTGTCAATCTGGGGGATGTTTAGAAACATTATACCCAAGGTACCCATAATTTGTTAAACACTGAGTATGTATCACAAACTATCCATAGTTGCAAAACAGTAATACTCACAGGAAGGCCTGGGAAGCCTCTAGGTCCTGAGGCCCCTGGTAAACCTCTTTCTCCTGAAAATAATCAACAAACCATAAACAACCTCTCTTTTTTGAGACAACAACATATCACCAACAACTTCTTTTCCCTGATCAGTTACATTTAGACATGGTGAGTGGTTTCGTACCTCGAACACCTGTTCCTGGGAGTCCAGGTAATCCTCTCTCCCCACGATCTCCCTGCAAAGCAAAAACCAGTGACCAAATAAAAGTCAAACTACTGAAGTGCTGTAACTACAGTCCCTGAGAAGTTCTAATTTCCCTCTTGAACTGTGAGTGAACAATGAGCACACGCTGAATGGAATTTGGTGAGCGCTTATGAACGATGAGCGAACACAGATTACAAAGGCAAGAGAAGAGTGAAGGGTGAACACACAGTGAACGATATGTGAACACTATGTAAACGCAAGATGAATAATTTATTTGAAGTGCCTTGTGAGTTATCCTTATATTGTGTTTTGTTGGTTATCAGATGTATTGTTATCAGCCTAATACAATATTATATGACTGAACGATAAGTGAACGGTGAACAAACGGTGAGCGCTTTGTAAACAGTAAGCACGAACGGAGCGGAGTGGAGATCACAAGTGAATGCACTGTGAACACATGGTGAGCGCACTTTGAGCGTACGGTGAACACAAGGAAAAATAGGAAAGTAGAACGTTTGAGGGACTGTACCTGTACCTTATTAGCTGACTTGGTGTAGAAAGTCAGAAAAATCAAGATATCATTAATGGTTATCTCCCATCCCTTTGACCTACCTTGGCTCCTCTGATGATTTCTCCACTTGAACCAAGACCTGGTCCAGGAGGTCCAGGGGCACCTGAATCTCCTTTATCACCTTTAAATCCTCGGGGTCCAAATCCACGATCACCTTTCCTTCCTCTGAAACCTATGCGACCCTGTAACAAACAACAAACATTTTCACATTTTAAAAAACTCATAAAACTGCTAAATATTTAATGATATAATCATATAACAGAATTTACTTTTCAACGACAGTTATTTCAATTGATTACAAAGGATCATAAAACCAGTGTTGGTTCACTTAATTTTGGGCACTGACCGGTATCCCTGGCATTCCTATGTCTCCCTTGCGTCCAGGCAATCCTCGAGGTCCTATAGGACCTTGAGGTCCTGGATTACCAGGTACTCCTGGCTCTCCTGGTTCCCCTTTCACACCCTAGAGAAAAACCAATGATTTCAGCACTAACTTCTATGCATTCCTTAGTTTTACTGTTAAAGGTTTTTGCAGAAATCTGATTTTAATGATGACTTTATATACTTTATTTTGATAAGAATTGATCATTCCTCAACACAATTACAAGGAATGAAATACACGCTGACCAAGGCAAGTGCTTAATTAACCAACAAATTCTTTACTTGAATAGAAAATTCTTGAGCAAAATTACAAAACCTCTGTTGACTGTAGCCAGAGCTTGTTACCTACCGACACTGATCCCCCACTTCCTGCCCCAGGAAGACCGGGAGGTCCAACAGGTCCTGTGTCTCCCTTATCTCCTTTGTTACCCTGAGAAAATACAGACAAAAACTCAGTATACAATCCCCTGGAGATACAGACACAAAACTCACTCAATATTTACTCACCAATAGATACAGATACAAAGCTCAATGTGTATTCAAGAATACAATTCAAACTTGATATGATGGAGGTGACAGTCTGAAACTACACATAAGCGTACTTACAGTGAGACCCTGAATTCCGGTGTCGCCGACATCCCCCTTATCCCCCTTGTCACCTCTGTCTCCCTTCATTCCATCAACACCTGGCAGACCAGCAATACCTTGAGTGCCCACTAGACCTGCATCTCCCTTCTCTCCCTACAAATCACAAATTTTATCATAGCTCTCCAACTATTAAGATCAATTTCCTATTTTTAAAAGCTTGTTAGATTTAAATGCAAAAAAATTATACTGAATAATAATGTAAATCCCCTAATTATAATTGATTTGCTTTTGTGGTTTTTACCTTAGGACCCTGTGCTCCCTCTATTACTTCTCCGCCCCCTGACCCTGGATCGACAATGCTGATAGATTGTCCTGGAGGTCCTGGTGGACCAGGAGGTCCCGGGGGTCCTTCTGCACCATCTTTTCCATCTTTACCTGGGATACCCACTCCCTCCTCTCCTTTCTGACCCTGTAAGAGAATGACTTTTGCAATATAGCACCTGAATCTTTTTATTCATACAAGTTGAAAAATTCACTTAATGAAACAAATTGCATTGTTTTGAATAGTTTCACCTTTTCTCCTCGTAATCCTGGGAGGCCTGGTTCACCTGACACACCTGGTAGACCTGGAGATCCCATTGCACCTGTCTCACCCTGGGGTCCCTGTGCCCCATTTCTTCCTACTTCTCCCTGCGAGGAAGTATGATAATTCATGAGAAAAGTCAGCAGGATGCCACAGCTTTAGTTCAGTAAAAAAGTAATTATGGCATTTTTGTAATGTAAGTAAAATCTTGCATGGTTACCATAGTATCATAGCCCACTTAGCACCTGAGCTTTGTTAAATGCTTCTGATAAAGTATACTGATAAGAACATTTTAGATTTTTCACCTGCTGAGTGAGGTCAATGTACACTAACCTGTGATCCTTGGTCACCTTTCATGCCAGGAGGTCCCGGCCTTCCTTCAGGGCCCTGAATTCCCATCTCACCCTTCTCTCCTCTGGGCCCTGGAGATCCAGGGAGACCTCGTGGTCCCTCTGTGCCATTGATTCCATCTCGCCCCGGGGATCCTACACATGTACAGTCCCCACCCCCACAGCCATCCCCAGAGAACTCCTACAACACCAATGTACATACAATGGTCAGCAATGTGCAAAATACATGTACTGCTTGATCCTTGCCTTCATCCAGATTATGAAGATTACAGATTAATATCAAAGCCCACTGAAGCTTTTTTTTCCAGCAATTCAAAACAGATATCTAGAAAAGGTTAAATAAATACCTACATTAAAACAGAGTAGGTTCTACCTACCAGATCATCATCACCCAGCCCTGTAATGCCAGTGTCTCCTCGTCTTGAGGACGGGGAACAGGTTCCTGGGGGCCCTGGGAGCCCTGGCTGACCAGGCGTACCTGGCAAACCTTGGGCACCTGGCAGACCACGAGGTCCACTGTCACCTGGAACTCCAGCTGGTCCCTCAGATCCGGGTCGTCCCTCAACTCCTGGTAGGCCTGGATCTCCACGGTCACCCTAGAAATAAAATTAAAATTATTCTTTTAAAATACTACTTGTAAAATGTTTTCTCCCTGGAAACAAATAAAAATTAATCAAAAAACATCTAAATCATATCTAGAAGATCGTTTGTACATGCAATACATTTAAAATCATATCCAAAGTCTGCTTGTGCTTTATTTTCTATCAAAGCCAGCAATTTTACATTTGTCGACTATGTCAAGGAGAAATAGGAAATGAATAGCAATGTTAAAAATTTCAAAAGGTAACCAATAAATCTTCTTAGAAGCCCTTTGGCTCTACAATATTTGATCATGTAAATAAAGTTTATATCCTTGTGAACCTTCTATTAGTGTAACATGTAATTCAAAGTATACATGTATCTAAATCATTTAAAAATATACGAGCCCATCTGTAAGTTCATTGATAAACATATATACATATATAAATAAAGCATCATGGAAAACCATAAGCTTGTGCAATGACTTATTTAAAGAGTAAAATACCCTTTAATATTTTAGTAAAATATATGTTGTATTGCTGTTTTTGAAGGCTTCTGAGTGTTGCTAAAATCCATGAAATGATTTTTCATGTCTTTTAATATTTTTTTTATTACTGGTAACCACTGCTATTTTGCTTCAGACAAGTCACAGATCACTTCATGTCTGCCTCATGTTCTCTGAATATCCCCTCTAAATTTATCCAAATAATGTTTATCAAAATAATTATTTGTCAAATTGAATGTTATGTCAATACAGTTGAATATAAATACACCAAGTAGTTAATCAGAATGCATTATTACAGTCAGTTATTGTCCAGTATCAGTACAGAAATAATATCTATTATTCATAATTTATCAAATGCACTCAAAAAATAGAACCTGTACAGATCATTAAAGAACTGAATCTAAATGTGGGTATCTGTTCATGCAGGTATGAATTATTATCTATCTCTCCCCACTTGAGTGAACACACATCTCTGTTTTACAGATTATCTTCGATGGATACTATGGCTGTCAATCTGTCTAGACAAAGGTTTGAGTATCTGATGGTGTGAAGTGATTAAGTCTTACAGTAATTTAATGACCTATGTATATGATCAAGATCCCAGGCCTCTTAATAGAAGCTATGGATTTCTATGTAGTTTTATTACACACGTTGTGCATTGCTTTCGATATTATATCTATAGAAATCCGACATGCAGTACCTCATGCCTGTTGTCACAGTCAATTTTACTTCTATATACAGAACATATTTCTTATCATATCTTATGTGCTGTAATTGAACTTTTGTGACGATTTTATAATTTTTGCCACCAAGCCATACCCATGCTGTTATCTCAACAATGTGGCAACGACTGGTTCATTGCGAGAAATATTCCAAGTGAGGATGCAAATGCGAACCTCACAAAAATATCTTGCACAAGAATAAAAGTTGTTTTATAGTCAATTAGCAAAATAGGTGTGGAAGTAGATTTTGCAAATGTAAACCCATCTGTTGTTCCAGGCTATTAGTATGAAAGTTGATAATTTATGGAAATCTAAAACAAAATCAATATCTGAAAATGCACTTCTTCACAAAAATCATTATATCTACAAATTGTGTAGGTGTTACCTTGAGTCCTGGAGGTCCCTCAGGTCCTTCCTTTCCAGGAACACCTGCCGATCCAGGTACTCCCTAAAATAACATACACAAAGTTCTGAATATATGAATAAATCAACTGATCACAAGCAATGCAACATTTAAATATCAATGATTGAATATAGAAAATTAAACCAAAGACTTATAGAAGCAAAATACCAAAATGAACAACAATACTAAAATGAAATCAATATACCAAATGAATCACAAGAAATTTAAAAAGAAAAAGAACATATACAGTAAAACACGCCTGTAACAAAGTGCCAGGGAATGGAGATTTTCCTTCGCTATAGGCGTAATTCGTTCTATCTGTCAAGTTTACAACATGTTATTAAGTCATGGGGAATGAAATTCACTTCGCTATAAGCTTCAATTCATTATAAGTATGTTCGCTATAACCATGTTTTACTGTACACCAAGTATAACCTTAATAATCAAAATGAAAATTGTCAAAATAATCCAACTTATGTGAAATCAATTACCTGATCCCTATGACAGATGGCAAGAGAAAAGAAGTTAGATATAATTATCAATGATATATTTCTTTGACTTTGAAGAATTGCATTGTAAACAATTTTATCTGTCGTTTTGACCTGGTGCAGTAACAGTCAATCTACTTGTATACACTCACAGGAAGACCTGGCTCCCCTGCTGGGCCCCTTGGTCCAATCAGATCATTGATGTCACCGTCAAAAGTTCCAGGCTCTCCTGCAAGAAAATTCAAATCAATCAATGCCTTGATCCCCATGTAATGTACTTGTATGCATTTGGTTGAGAAATTTTCAAATTTTCATTTCGTTTACCAACACTAACTGTAAGGATGTCGGGCAATAATCCTACATGATTGGATAAATCATTAAATTTAAATGCTTTAATTACAATTAAAAATTTTGTGACCTCCGGTAGAAAAAGTCACTTTAACCCTCTGGCTAAAATTGCTATCAAAACATTGATCTCAAATTCCTTCTTCCAATTCAAGAACATTAATATGTTGGAGAATATATTTGAAGAGCAAAAGACACCAGTGAAATCTAGTACCTATGTGACCTCACCTTTAATACCCTGAGGTCCTGGTTCTCCCCTGTCTCCCTTCTGCCCTGGGGTCCCAGGAAGACCTGGCTCACCAGGAATGCTTTCACCGTTCCCTGATCCCTCAACAGCCAGCCCAGGAGGCCCCGGAGGACCTCTGAGACCGGGCTCTCCTCTCTCTCCTGAGTCTCCCTTTAGTCCTGGTACACCTGGTTTTCCGTCTTTTCCTGGTGGTCCAGCAGGGCCCACAATAGAGTCACCTGTTTCACCCTATATGTGAAAAAAAAATTAACACTTTTCAGAACAAAATACTCTTTAAATTTACTTATACAAAATTTGACATAACAAAAGTAACATTTACTTGCATTTACCAAAAATATCACTGGATCAAGAAAAAATTCTTCATGTTACATAGCTCCACCTTACCTTGAGACCATCAGGTCCCATAGGACCTATAAGACCATCAGCGCCAGGTATTCCAGGTAATCCAGTGTCGCCTCGAGGTCCTGTATCGCCCTTGTCTCCCTGATCTCCTTTTTCTCCCTTTTCACCATTGGATCCTGATTCTGGGATACGAGTTTGTATGAAATCTTCAATGTCTTTCATGTTTAGGACAGCAGGTGCCCCAGGTTCTCCCTTAGGACCTTGAACTCCAATTCCTGGAGTACCCTACAAAAGGATGCATGCATTGATAATAAAGTTTAAATATAGTGTATAAGTTGTAAATTACAACATTTATTTACAAGCAATTCACCACAAGTATTAAATTTTTAATGAACATATTAAACATTCTTTGTCTTAAAAATTACACAAAATCTGGTAAAAATTCTATTGTGCTCCACCAAGTACTGGATAGCTTTAGGACTCCATACACACTGAACTAACTGTTTAAATACTTAGCAAACAAGTCCACACAAAAAATTATATTTTCAGTACAAATTTTTTTTGGTTCTCAATTCTCCGCAAGTATATTGCTGAAGATGATATCTAAACATTAATAATGGAGTTCTTTACAATATAAACATCCAGTATGAACTGCAAAAACTTTTCATTGCTGATAACAAGTTCACATGGTACCAAATTCTAATCAATTCATGTACAGCAGGCAATCTTAGAAGTTAGTATCGAGCCTTCAGGAAATCAAAATCTTACTGGATCGCCTGGCAGACCAGCATCTCCCTTTTCTCCTGGGGACCCTGGAGCACCAGGCGGGCCCTCTACACCTGGTTCTCCAGGTGGCCCAGTTGCCCCATCAATACCTGGCAGTCCCATGTCTCCCTTAATTCCTGGCTCTCCTTGATCACCCTTTTCACCTAAAGATTAAATATTCAGCATCAGTGTTGTTTTAAACCAATTTCTCAAAGTGTACATTTTCTAACTTGTGCAATTAATATTTGTTTCACACTCGTATATTGTGAAAATTCTTTAATGTAAACAGTCAGCAAGATTTCTGAATTTCAAATTTTCTAAATTTTTAAACAAACGTTAACACATTTACTAGTTTTTTCCCATATTGCATAAATATTGTGTCTGTTTTTAGTGTTAACAATCTACACTACAAAAAGTACATGTATACCAAGAAACATACATTATTTGGGATTTAAGTTCCTTTATTCCTGCTTACCTTTGGCTCCATCACCTGCCGGTCCTGCAGTTTGCCCAGGTAAGCCCTGGTCACCTTTGTCTCCTTTTAATCCCTGTTCCCCACGCTCACCCTTCTCCCCTTTATAAGTTGATGGAGGCTTAAAATAACAAAAACATCACAATCAGTAAGAACTTCAAATTTTTTAATAAAAAAACACCTCAAGTTTAATACATTAATTTCTCTATTACTTATATAATAAGACCACTTAATAAGGAATTTTAAGTTAAATTTTTGGATTTCTTTCCAATAGATTTTTCCTTTGTACATACAGGAGGTGTGATTGGAGGAATAAAAGGCTCGCCCGGATCTTTGTCGTCTCCAGATGACCCCGATCCACTTCCATACAGCTGTCAAAACAATCAAAGGTCACCCAGGTCTTTTACATTACACTTCAACATCATGCATATTATGTTCATCTTCGTTATGTGAACAAATATTTTTACCTTAACACATTTAAAATCTTATTTAAAATACATTTTACCTTTAACAATATCCAAATTTTAAAGTTTTAATGCTTGAGGACTCTGATTTGATATTAGCTAAAAAATTGGCTTGCAAAGGCCTTTCAGGCAGCATTTAGATACTTATTAGCATTTAGATACTTATGTTAAATATTGTTAGTGCTTGGAGTCTTTTTTAAATTTATCCAGGTGAGCTAATAGTGAGGTGTACCTGATCATCGCAATCAAAGTTCTCGGCTTCAGCTGGCTCTTTATATACTTTCAGTTCTTGGAGGGCTCCCTGCAACAATCAATTACAGACTGAGACACCGACACTTAATTGATGCAATGTGACATGTTCAAGCATGCAGTCAACATAAACATATATATAACTATATATATAACTACTCAAGATCTCAAAAAAGGGCACCTGTTCTCCGAGTGACACTCAGTGCACTAGTCGTTAAAAAACATTTATGGCACTGTTAAAAATTGACAAAGGCAGGCAGCTTTTTTAGACAGCTAAAGGAGAAGTTGTATAAATCGACTTCAAAACATTCCCATGGGATGATCAGGGTTCTGTGGTATATGCCAGACAAGTGTCTGGGAACTCTGTGACTAACTGCTGAATCAACACAGAACCTGTTGAGGTACCTAGGAGGTTTCACTAACCTGTCACTGAGAAAGAGTAGCAAGACTCCCTTTGGAACTGATGGCCACCTTAATATGTACTTAACATTTAACTTTTTCAGAGGGTACAATCATTTCTTTATTTCGTGACCTTTAAAAAATATATTGCTTACATGACTTATTTTTAAAGTAATATTCATGACAAAAGGGACAAAAATTCAATGTTTCCTGAAAACAGTCAACATTTGTTAAGTATGTGAAGAAACAAACCAAAAATGAAAATTGCTGTTATTAAATTTCTCAGATCAAAATAGAATTCATGAGTTCAAATTTATTCTAAGTCTATTTCCTGAATATCCTCAGCATCAAACGTTAACTGGTGACATTCTGCTGCTCTGTGAGTTAATTGCTACAGATGTTCTACCCTGTTTTACTTCTCAATAATCCACAAATCTTTGTTTCTGTTATTGCTAGCAATTTTGTGCATTGTGCATTCCTTGATCATAATGTACCAGTACTTGCCTCAACTGATTGCCTATTATGACATCATCTTTATTGTTTTGGAGTCGCAAAGTTTTAATATTTATGTCACCATCAACTTATCTACAAATCAGAAGCAATTTATTGGAATGGTGGGAAATGGCAGGAAATTTATATAGTACTAAATATAACAATCTAATTTGTTAAGTTCAGTATTATTCTTATCATAGGATCGATACAGCCAAATTAGTCAACAGGTGAAATATTAGCTTGTACGAACAACATATTTCAGTCAATATTTTTAATACCGTACTTGAAATAATATTAAGAGGATATTCCCATCTTCTTAAGTAATCACTTCTGAATCATAGATTCATTACAGTGGCATAAATAGAGCTTTGCAACTCAAATAAAAAATGATGACATAACAGGCAATTAGTCAAGACAAATATACAAGTAGTGTGCAATGTAGCAGAGATACAAGGCTTTACCAATTGTTGAAGAGAAGAACATCTGTAAAGCAATTCCTATGAGCGACAGAAACCATTTGATATTTAGGAAATGAACCAAGTGCAAAAACTGACCTCATAATATCTATGGTGAGCCGAGAAAATTACTTTAATCAATATTTGTTTTCAAACCTTTTATTAAATTTTGCTCCTTTTTTTTTCATATCAAAAAAAAAAAAAAGATACGAGACTGTGTATTGGGCAACATTGTCCCTCTTGGGACAAAAATTTTGCTCTTTGCTTAGAGTCAGGATATATTTTATCCCTAGAGGGTTAACATAATCAATGTTGCCCGAAACCCCAGTCAATGTATGTGTATTATTCTTGGCTGGAAATTTAAAAAAGGGCAGAAATTTAAAATTGCTTTAAAAACATTCTAGACTACTAAAAAAATTCCCTGTTTCTCACCATGCTTTTAATTTTAATGACTTTGAATTTTGCATCCTCTGAAAGTCCAAAGTTTGCTTTTATGATTTCATTAGTCAAAGTCTTGTATCCTTTCACAGACTTTCATTTCACACTGTTTTCTTAGATGAAATAAATTGGATACAATGTACTACTATAAAGCCACTTTATTTGCAATTACTTCCTATCAATGTACTGGGATTTATCAGTGATAAACTGGTTTGCCGTGAATAATTGTTGTTTGACAACTTTTTTTCATTAAATTTCGCAAGAATATATATATATATATATATATATATATATATATATATATATATATATATATATATATATATATATATATATATATATATATATATATATATATATATATATATATATATATATATAAACACATTTATATATATATAAATAAAAAAGGACTGGTTCATGACAAGAAACCAGGATAACAAGGCTTGTTATCAAAAAAGTTTCCTTACACAGAAATAAAAGTGTTGTAAATTAAAAACTTTTGGTTTTTTGTTATGCCTCTATGGCCAGCAAGCATAAGTACATTTCTCTAATGATGATATATAATTTGTTCTGCAAACAGGACTTACAAAAGATTCAATGTTTATTGCATCAAGCTCTTTTTTATTTTGGTCTCAATTGGGTGGAAAGTCATAAGCTTGCAATGTTCCTAAATAAATGTAGATCAAGTAGTGATTGGAGGATGTAGACACTGCTTTATGCCACAGGTCATCTCACAGTTAATGCCATTACACAAGAACCACTTAAATTCAAGTAGTGCAGCAAAACAAACAGGACTTACAGCAAATACATTGTTGAAGTTATCCCCTGCCCGTCCCACATACAAGTTGGCTCCCCCTTCCACGTCCATTGGTCCGCCTCCCCCTTGGACCGCTACAGATCCTAAATTGGCACAATTCTTATATAATGTCACTGCATTATCTTTTACTTTTATTGACAGTTTGGTCCATTTATTATAAATATCTCCAATGTCAAATGTAGCGATGACAGTGGATGACTTTGCATAGCGAGCTTCTAGAGTATAATGTAACTTCAACTGGTTCCCTGTCAATTCGACACCAAACTGTACCACAGTGTTATAAAGGTTTTTCACTGCGAATAAAAATCCACCAGTTCTTTTATAAGGTTTCACAGTTATACCAATGGCAAAGTCTTTATAAATTTGGTCTTTGAAATATGCTTGAGCAGGTTCCTTAATAACAGCATTTTCTTTGAACTCGAATGCTGGAGCCCCATCCAACCCTACGCTGTAGCTGATTCCTCGCTTACTATCGGGGATTCCAATAGCTGACAGTAAATCTATTGTCCCATCTGAAATGGTAAAAACAGTTTCATGAAAATTTAGGGTATATAAACTTAAACATGCCTAAATTCTTAATGTAGTAATATTCATAAGCAATGAAGCTACATTTTAACAAACTGACCCCTCTCTATCACAGTTATCTGTGTTTAAAATTGATAGTATGCAAGGTAATTGTCTGCGCATTAATTAACTATTAGAACTTTGGTGTGTTTGTATTCAAAATTAGGTAAGAAGGCATGTTTAATTGATTCGGCCATAAAAAACCTATCATTATGCTATCTGTATCAAAAAACTGCAGTGACAATTAATCTAAGATTTAGTATGCAATGAAATATGCCTGAAATAAATAAATGCAGATACATGCATAACTCAAGCAGGACTAACAACTGGTGAACATATCTTTGATAAGACCAGAATTTAAAATAGCTAACATGAAAGATTTTTTTACAAAAATCCCAACCATCATTTACCATCCTTGAATTGCTTTCTAATACATGTATTAGGATTTAGCATATATTCAGTCATGAAACCCACGATCGATTGGAAAAATAATTGAAAAAAAGTTACAGCTTTAATTATTCCCCCTACATTTAAACACACCTTGAATTTTTATTCCCAATAACAAAATATCTTCTAAAGAAATTCACCTGTGCTAGACTTTTGATAAATTGGTTCATAATTGAATATCAAACTAAAACAATCTTGCAATCTTTTGTACAGAGAGAAAGATTGATTAAATGAGACTTTGTTGGACAACAATCATTTAAAGATTTCTCAAATTTCTGTTAATTTGTCCTGTCAAATTTTATTCGCTGAATAATCATGTCAAAATTTATCCCATTTTTTTTTCTACTTGAGTCACTGGTTTCCCAAGGCGAAGGTGCAATGCTGGAGCACCTTGGTACAGGGGATTTAATAGACACTGGGTGTTGCAACCAATGTAAATACAGACAGCCAGACAGTGTGACCTCAACATCAAAATGCATACACTGTGTTAAAACCACACAGGTATTCAAATCTTAAACAAATTATTGCTACCTGGAATACCTAATACTGCTTATTGAAAGGCTCACTCAGGAGACCTAAACAAATACTTTATGGGACAGCCAAGTGCTTGTACATGATATTGGGTTTTTGATTTTCATCCAAAATCTTTTTTCGCTTTCAAACCTGAAAAAGACCTCTCAAAGGTCAGATGTATTTATTAAACTGCAGATACATATGCAGAATATTGATAACTTTGGTCCTTTTTTCTGGCATATCAATGGGTGTTTACCCCACATGACTGTGTCAGTTCTAGATAAATCCTCGCCACTGTCAGTCTAGCTTGAGCTGATTCAGTCCGCTCCTTCAATGCAATTGTAATGCCTTTAAGATTTTTAAACTGCCTTTTATACCCCTTTAATTTCTAACCCGGTACAAAAATCATACTTCATTTCAAAAACCCCTTTTGATATTCATGACCTGATGAAGATCTCTTGAAAAATTATCATTCAGGATTTATATACCCTATCAATATTGATATTGCCAAATGGGAAGAGTCATTTTTATTCTTAAATTGTACTTAAAAACCAGCAAACATCAATTGCTTCCCTGTGCAAACTGCAATTCTCCGTGGGTCATAAACCCCCAACTGTTTCCTTTACATTGAATGCACCATTTATTAACATGCTTACATTCCCAGAAATCTTATCAATAACCAAGAGACTGGTGTATGGGACATAAAGCATATTTCATACTCATCCCGGCCTGTCATGTGGCGGAGCAGTTAACATCATTCTCTGTGTGGTGGACTGGAAGTACATCTACAGCGATCACTCCCCCTGGCTCGGTTTCTTTTCCCCCTCTCCCCAATAGGTCACTCACTTTCTGCCCTCTTAGGCCATGATTAGGTTACAATATAATTATTGTTTACCCCACCAGGTGGCAACAAAAAACAAATAAGCTTGTATGTAGATTTTTACAGCAGCTGTTTCATCCAGAGGGCACTATAGAGTTCATTCATTGTCTGAATACCGCAGACATTTCCTGACCAAACCAATCTGCACCAGTACACATTATAACAGAAAAGCGTACTGCATGGATCTTCAAAAGGGTAAAGATAATAGGCTCCTTGGGGTCTATTAACTGCATGAATATTGAGTCCTACAAGTACACTGTATTGACTAAGAACAAAATATTCCTTTAACTTTCATTTTTATCCCACCAACATATATTCATAATTTGTAACAATTAGCCTGTGACTGACATTCAACACCGAGATGAGAAATCATGTTGTATGCCATGCAGTACCAGCGTTACACCCCTGTAGGTTAAATGACAGCAATAAAGAGCAATGGGTCTCTAGACATGATGCACAGTTTACTGTCTTGTACACTTTTTACTGTGAATTGTCGTATATCCGGTTTTTTTCGCATGTCACAAAATTTTGAAAATTGGGAAAATCTGTAGCAATTTTAATTTGCGGCAGATATTTTTTGCGATATAAAAAGTTTCTTATAGAAAATTATACAGGATATAATTTTTGCGTATTCCAATATTTGCGAATTAAAAGGGGTCGCCAAAAAAGCCAAAATTAGATCATAGCGAAAATTACCGGATATATGGTAAATTGTAAAGGCATGAACAGCAATCTTGTAGTCCTTTGAGGACCTTTGCTTATAAAATAAATTAAAAATGTATGCGTCTAAAAGAGTAATATTTTATCAATGTGTGTTACAATGCAATCCCAAAAAATGTATAAAACCTCAGCAATAAAGTAATTAAGGTCAGTGAAACTCAGAGTTCACATCCTCTGTCTTAACCTCCAACAACCTAAAACTGTAAGTGATCCACCAAGATTCCAAGATTTGGTTGTGAGAAATTATCAAGTTGGGGAACTGACCGAGCAGGAAGGTGAGTTATGGGTCTATAGGGTGCCTCAGCCAATCCTCTCCTCCCCTCTGGTCCATTAGCTCTCCTGATATTCTCACACGAGTTTGAAATTCAGATTATAAAAGGCAATTGTACACCACCTCATTTGAAATTCATTGCGACCGTATTATTACAAAATTGGGGTCAGTGACCGTCTATATTAAATGTGGAATCTATGTCATCTACACAAATTAAATGTCCTAGGTCTGAATAGACAGTTGAAGCCTTTAGCTGCAGATTATTGCTTTAATTGGTTTGTCTGTGGGTGTGATGTCAAAATGAGATGGTTAAACAATTTCACAATTTGATGTTGAGTCTAACCTTCTTATTCAAGATATTCAACCCTTTATCTTCTCTTTACTAATAATGTCTCATTAAATGAACACAAGTTAAACCCAGTTCATCTCTTAAATGATGTCATATGGCCCAACCTCATTGTAGTACAATGTAATATTAAATGAAACAGTGTAAAGCTTGAATACGCCAGAAGGCATTAAAATATATCATTACTGTATTCATGATCTCCTCTTAAGATATTCAAGGAATTTGCTTGCACTGTTTAATAAGGCCTTCTTGTGATAAAAAAAAATTGACAGACTGCAATATTGCTGGATTTAACAATGTACATTGTGGCCAGGATTAGAGTTGTTCAGAGTCCCCTACAAGCTTCAGTTTGCTTTAGTCATCCTCCGAAATTTAATCTATTTTAGTCAGATCTTTCATACATATTGCATAACATGGTTGTGAACTTGTCCCTGTTGAATGACAGAAGACAAGCCATGTACACCAAGTAAGCAAAGCAACAGCATGAAACAGACAGAACACTTGGAACTTCTACTCCACTTCAGTCATGTACAACAAAAGTTGGAGCCATTTTCCCTTTTTTTCTTTAAGCCTGCTGGTCGCCTTTTTTGATACCTGACAGAACCAAGCCAGTGGTAGATGCATTATTCACTAGCTCTAGTACCAACATTGTCTTTTTCTATGACATTGCCAGCTTATAAGAGTTTCCTGTAATGCTGATAATTTGATGTATTCTTAAATAAGTACAGTTTTTTAAAGTTTTAACTTTCTCCGGTTGATGGTTTATGTTTCAAAATGAGAGCAAAACACATTACACCTGTCTAAAAATTTACATAGAATATATTTATTTATGGAACTCAGCAGTTAAGTATATTCAAGTTTTCTTTTCGATGTGCATCAAATTAATTTCTTCCCTCAAACCAAGAATTCCTGTGGTTTTTCTGTAGAAGCTGGTCCCATCAGACATTGATTGGAGAGGTGTAAAGACACCTGAATGCACCTGTACATTCATTATTACTGATCTTAAACCTGGATTGAATTTCCAAAGAAAGTAAGGGATTGCTGGTTCTCCTGTCCATCGTGAAAAAGACCTGACACAAAGTGTCTTAACCAGTGATTCCCTAACCTCAGGGTCAATAGTTCCAACTCATGAAACCAAATATGGTGTGAAATCTTTACCTGACACATGAACTAAAGTTGTGACAAAAGACGTAAAAGCCGAAATAATGCGCCTCTTCAGCGAGTGTGACCGGCCTAGGACAAGTTTAATTTGCCATGAAACTGAGAAAAGGATTCAGTCACTGATTTTGAAATTCAAAAATAAAAAAAAAAATTGACATTTCATATCTACATAAATTCTCACTTGAACATTCACAGTACACACATTAAAGACATGTACCAATGCAAGTTGTACTTAGTAATTAGACTTCAGTGAAAATAGGTAGGGAAACAATTTTGTTCTGAAGGATATCATTAGTTTAGAGGTATTTCATGTCTATCAATCATTCAATCCTCCCAAAACTGCTAGATTAGGCTACCGGGTATGTCTTCCAGATTTTACCATGAAACATTTTAGCAAACCTTCTCATTATATTACTACACATCATTATAAGATCAGAGAAGAAAAGTCTTCATATTTATGTCATACTGGTTAAATGTGGTAACAATAAATTTAGAAAAATCTGGCCTCCATCAAAACCCAAAACCTTCCTCAATCCCAAACATCCAACAATGTAACACATTTGAGGTTTTTGCTTGGATTTTTCATTCATTCTGATTCATTTATCTACTGCACACATGAAATTTTAACTATTTATCTACTGCACACATGAAATTTTAACTAAACTTGGAAGAAAAAAAATTTTCTAGGGCAATTTAAGGGTCAGACAAAAAATGTCACCTATCCTAAATAAATACAGAAAAAATCTCCAAAGAAACAGGCATTACCAAATTAATCCAGCAAGCCACAGAGTATTTGCTTGAATACGTTTACACTGAGATTATTACCACTGAGCATATTTGTCATTTACAAAAATAGTGCAGGTAGAGCGGTTAAGGATTCAATCCCAGACATTTTTTTGCAAATCTGGTTCCATTCCAGCTCAGCGAGATTTGAGTGGGAGTGACATCTGGTGATGGAATTTTTTTAATGTCACAGTCACTCTTTCCATAATTCAGTCAGCAGACCCTATCGTACCATACACCATCCGATCCGGTGCACCAACCATCGTACAACTTAAATGCAGGCGGTTCGACTTCAATGCGAGCACAGTTTACCGTTTTAATATCTAACAATGGGCATTTAAACACACTCTTTTGGTACTAAGCAATAACAGTAAACACTCATTCATTAAGAGTGGGGCGTGGATTTATTTTCACCTGTATATAATGTGACTGCGTTTCCTTAGAAGTATGCACTAATAATTCACACCTCAATACTCCCTGCAATTTATATAGCCTGCGTGAATTTTCATAATTCCTTTGCCAGACGGGTTGAACTTTCACAGTCCAAACATACCCCAGTCCATGTTAACCTAGATAAGCACATGGTAGGAAATTAAGCCAGTAACTAAATACTCAACAGAATTTATTTTCAAATTTTTCACTATATCCATTATTGAAATGAAATGAATGAGAAAATTTGATAATCAAAAAAAAGTTTCATTTCTAGAGATTTTCAGAATTTTGACATGTCTGTATATGTTAATACTCATGCTGAATAGGCACCAATTCCTTCATAATGATATAATTTATTAATGATAGTGTTTTCCTAATAACCAAGTTGTTATAAAATTGTAGTGCTGATGCCAAACCAAAATACAGGGGCACAATAAAATACACAATGATGTGTATCAGACCAGTGAGCCAGGCTGCCTCTCTCTTTCTCTTTCATCCAGCCATTGCAGGAATCAGAGGGAGCCATCAGATGTCTTGGAACAAAGCATGATTTTGCCAGACTCTAAGAAGAGAACACACCAACCTGACACAGTAACTCAGACATAAACCGGAGCTATAAAAGCAGCAGAGGCGTGGATCTGGTTATCAATTAGAAAGAGTGAGAAAGAAAACGCAACTAATTATGACCACAATTCATAATCAAAATGATGGTATAATACTGTAACATAATATTAAGTTCACTTCAGAAGGCCTATGTGCAACCAAATTTGGCAAAATATCCAGAAACTCATTAAATTCAGGTATCCTATGTATCTCTAATGCAGAATGATTTGCAGAAGATCAAAATGTCAGTCTATTTTTTATTCAAACCATCGACCTGTACCACATATTAGATGTACAATTCATATCTGAAAGAAAAGAAATCCTGCATAGCTTAAGTTGAATGTTAAGGGATGTAAAACCATTGCAGAATGTACTTGAATTTGGGCCAATTCCCAGGTCAGATTGATTTTTATCTCAGAGCTATATGACAGATCATTGAAAACATTTACACTACAAATTTAAATGTAGAATACCTATTCCGACTAGGGTCAACACCTGCTGTTTAATTGTCCTGTAATCTTGGGTCCTCCCAGTTCAAAATTAAAGCTCATGTCTCAGATTCATTCATAATGCCGTGATTCTTCAAAATCATGCTGGATGTGATGAAGAAAACCTCAACAGGGTTAGATATCTCTGACCCCAAAGACAATCGACTAATGGATAATCTAACAGCAATCTTGGGAGTTAAATGCACCTTTAATGAAGGAGTGTCTGATTCACAAGGCTAATGAACAAACACAAAGATCACATGCAGAATGGTTTTGTTAATTATCTTGTCATCCCATTTGGCATTAATAGTATCTTTTTTCTATTGTTCTGCATTTTGCTTACTTAAATCTGTATCTAATTCTCATTCTTTTCAGACAGAACATCAAGATTAAAAGAGTCCTATCTCAGAGGCTTCCACCATAGAAAAATACATACTACTGTCTAAAGATCAAGGCAAAACATCAAGACTTAACAAGCAGCTGTGTGTGCAAAATTTCATTGATAAAAATTTTAACTTCTTTTTGTGCATATCAAGGCAATAAATTGCATGACTGCATATTAAGTGTATCAGATCTTGAAACCAAGCTCTGGAAAGGCCAATAATTACTTCTAATTCAGTTGACTTCACTCTAAATCGCATTTTTGGTATTTAACTTTCTAGTCATAACTGTTATCTCTGTTCTCATCTGTAAACTGAATAGGATTAATGGTTGTACATAGGGATAGTTAAGGTAATTTCTAAATGATATGTCAAAATGTTTCCCATGATTTCACTAACCCCTAGCCATGTACACTCCAAATAAAAGAGGAAATGTGTGCATTGTTTACTGCAGAAATTTTTCCCTGAATCAAAGACTAGGTCGTAGTATCTTGACATTTTTATGCCATGTGGACTTCAGCTGTTCATTAGATTAGTACACGATGCATTTACTAAGACATTTTATTGGGGTTTTATGTCTCAACAATTTATGTAGGCTGTTTAACTGACTTAGCTACAAGGGAGAGATGTCAAAACCCTGACCTAGCTTCTGAAATAACACAATATTACCCCCCCCCCTTTCCAAAATAAAACTTTACCCCAATATTTGAATACATGTACTTGCTCTGTTTGTAAACTCTAGTTCTGAGTTTGATTAGTTTAATTTATTTCCTTTTAATTTCCTTATTAAGAGACCCCCAGTAAATAAGACCACTGGCCGGCTCTCTCAATGGCTCTCTCAATGTATCGGTAATAACACAGTACAGAGAGCCTTAGATTGTGTAACTCCCTCCCTGACAATAGTGAGATGGCCTAGACTCCCCAGCATTGTCCATACTCAGTCACCCTGCTGTTCCAGATCCTCCCCGTAAACATTTGTCCACCCCAATACAAAACAGCGTCCCTGTAACCCTGTTATCAAAGCTTTATTATGTAATTAACGGCATCAAATTACACAAAGTATATCATTCAGAATCAAATAGGGTTGTATTTTGTCCTCTCATATCTTATTGCCAAATTGATACACGGATCTCCATGAAAATTTCTCGAACACTCTCTCATAATTTAAATTCTTTAAAAAATGTTTTTCGCCAAATTATCGGGAAAATTTTTCTCAAAAAGTTACCACACGGAAAATCAAAAGACGGACATCTAAAAGTGATCATTTCAATCAACTGAAAAGACAGAAACAAGCAGAATTTAATTTACTTGGACTTAATCTGCTGCTCTACATACCCACTTAATAGTTTGATGGCTGCTCTTCATAACCACCTACTAATATAATCAAGTTCATGTCCATGACAGCACTGCATGGTCTTATGCCTGCTGTGTACAGTCTAGACTTCAGCATATCAACAATCTTTTGCCAGTGCTGTCCAAGTGCCTAACATGTGCATTCAAAGCTGTTTTCTTGAAACCAGACATAATTTCTGGGGATTTTTTAGCTATAAATTAATTTCAAACATTTAAAAATTGCATTGCCGACACTTCTGCATATTTTCGATTAAAATTTTTATTCAGATGTATTAATTACAACAAGACATTGGAAACCAGCAAAGCAATTCATTTGATATATGTCTGTGTCATCTCTGTACATTTTAACCTTTGTTCACAGCAACATGACTGAAATATTTTTTCAGTAAAAAAAAAATTAGCATAGCTATGCAGAAAAGATCACCTAACAGATCTTTATTTAGCCAATAAAGGGCCACCTTCATATTCATTCCTGACTTTTTTACGGGTAGTGGATATTCAATGTAAATTATTCTGATCCTGTCCTCGATGTCACTTAGTAAATTATGCTCTCATTCTATTGCTTCACATTAATGCCGTCGACGTCTTTTCTACTGCTTTTTATGATCATTATCAATTTAAAATAATCTAATTTCAACTGATTGGCTATAACTACTTTTTCTCTAAAAGATTTTTATAGAAATTAAAAAGCATTTTTTTTTATAATCATAATAGATAAACAAATCTCATTAAACCGACAGTCTCTTATTTTTTACGACAACTTTAATACACTGTATGTACATTATAACGAACAAAACCGATTACTTATTTGGTCATTAGAGATCGAGGGTCTATTTGACCTATTACAAAGATACAAGTGGCCAAAGAGGACCACTTGTCTGGAACATTTTGAATCCCTTTATTTGCTATAACTTCTACATTGAATGTTGCATAAACTAATAACACAGATTTTATCTCAAGATTTATGAACAATGGCAAAGGGTGTTTAATTTAATCTGCTAATCTGTGTGTATATTTATAGTGAAAGGTCAGCGTACCAGTTTCTGATTATTGGCTTGGGCACAAGATGGAGAGACTCGCTATCTTTTGTAACCATGTGTTCTCCTGACTTTCCCTGCTGCCCAGCACCAGTTAATTGTCAGAGAATAATGCACTTCACATCTGCTGGAAGCACATAGGTGGTCAGAGCGATGGTCAATTTGTCATTATGCCCAGACTTTTTCACAGAATAATCAATCAATGTGTAAATTTTCCCCCCAGTAATGCATTATATTGAAGAAGCCATATCTCTGAGCAACAAAAGCGCTTAGCTTTGCACAACTTTCACACACATGGAATCATTGACAGAGATTTTTTTAGCATTCATCGAGACAGCTTAAGCTTGCTGTAATTTGAATAGAAGGCTGAGGGTCACACAAGTTGAATATTAGGAGACGCCTTCTAAAGAACATACTTGATATCATGGAAAATGGAAATTTATTACAGTATGCAAATTGGAGTACTTTATGTATAAAGCCCTCTCCCAATGCAGGCATGTACATTCCCTCGTGTTACATAATATTTACCTGTTCTTATATTTAACCAGTTAACAGGTAATCACATGTAAAATGAATAAAAGATGAAGTTCCAAACTTAGACGCATTGTGCTAGATAATGCAGCAAAAGTATGGGAAATATTTGTCTTGATCAGATGAACAGGCAGATGGCCGGAGAACACTTAATTTGAGTAAATAAACTTTGAAGATGATCGGACTACCTGTTCACAGAGATAAATAGGTGTGAAACAAGGTCAGATTTATTAGCCTTTTGATGTCACTGTGGTCCACACCAGCCCTCACAATTGTCTTACGGGTCTAAGATGACTTTGACAAATGGAAATGCAACATGCTCTACTGAATACACACCATTTCATCATATACCCCCCTCAGGTAAAAAAATAAACTATAAAACACGTACCTGGATCTTGTCCCCGCACCGGTGTCAAAAGAAATATTGTTTGGGTTAAAATTAACCCTAATATATTCCCATACCACATGGTAAAAACAAATAGGATCCAAATAAGTTAATCTGAATAAAAAACCACCCAGAGGCTGGATCTATTTGACGTTGGTGACAGTGCTCTTAGAATACACCATCCAATGCACCTTTTCCCGTTTCTTTCTTCTTTTAATAAAAGCGCACCGTGTTTTCAAAAGTCCGTTGGTACACTGGGAGTTGCTGGCAAAAGATGGATTCAAAACATATCTTTCACGGGGTATTTTTATTCACAACACGGTGCTACTCGTACATTCTTAAAACGTAGCACCCCTATCACCAACTGTCAAATGTTGACTGCAATAATATTTTCGAGAGCACGTGTGATCCCCGGACGAGTCTACTGTAGGGGGGAGGAGGGTATGACGTAATGCCCAACCAACAGACTTTTAAACGTCTCGGACATTAATAATGAAATTTTCCATGACCGAAATTCTATGTAAATCTATAATCAAAGTTTTAAACTATCTTAATATTTTATGAATGAAGACAAAGAGGAGAGATACACATACGTCGTTCGCCAGTTCACGAGGGCAATGGAGTAGAAACTTTGTCGCAATTTGCCCGTGAAATTCAAGTTTCGTTGAATGAAATTTAATGTGTCTGGAAGTCTGGTTGTATCGGGTCACGACAGAATATTTAACGGCTAAGTAAATAAACAAAAATTTATCTCTTAAACGCGGTACCTGCGATAGGAGTAGCCAGGGCCTAGAAGACAATATTATTACTGACCAAGACATTTAATTTGAAATATTTGTAAACAAAGATAGGCATGGTCAATTGTGTTTGTAAAGCTAGAATAAGATCAGGGAATATTTCTAATGCCATCACAGCTTGATTCCTTTGAGCTTGATTGAGCAGATGCTTTATTTCGTTTAATATCTGTTTTTTCTTGGTTAGACAACTGTTTATTGTAGAAATTAATGGGCTACCTCAAATAACAACCAATACAAAATTTGTTGATCAAGAATTTTAATCCAATTCTTGGTGAATAAAATGGAATGGTCAAATGGCAGTATTTTTCTTTAGCCAAAAAGAGATTTACCCAGCACGTAACATATCTGCTTAAATATCCTTAATCTTAGATAATTCATATTCATTTCATGAAATCAGTACAAAGGAACAGTCTGCTACTAAATTAAAATGTTTATTCATTGGTATATTCTTTTGCCATGATCTACATTTCCTCTTTACTGACTAACATTTATGTATCCAAAAACATGCGTGTCGCACATTCCCAAATTGGCATAACGTACAACACAGTGTGTGAGGAAACATATTGGGCTCTAATGAAATAAGATTAGAACTTCATTAATATTATAAGATCATTAATAAGTGGTTAAGCATGTATTGAACGTTTTCACACGTTTTGTTCGTGTTTTAGTTTCCTTTGTTTTCTGTACACTTATCAATATATATAGATCTCTGTTGACCCAGGCATGATAGTACTGTGTGTGGAGTCTTGATGACCCAACAGGTGCCCGTGTAACAGAGCGGCAGATCATTATGAAATGAAGCATGAGTTTAACAAGACTCTGGAACTGTTCCGTTCCGTTATGATCTAACGATCTAAGTGTTTAATTCGCCCCATCACAAGCAGCTTTCACGGCACAGGAATCACATCACCAACCGGAAGGTATAATTCAAAGTGCACAAATTCTGCAACCCGTAATTCAAAGATGGGAGAACCGAATTGGATCTTGTTGTTGCATAGAAAGGAAAACCAAGCCTGGGCTTTTATTTATGATGAGGGGAATGCACGAGGCAATGTCTGAGAGAATAAGACAAGCGGATGTTTATATGTAAAGAAGGGTCGGTTTGGAAGCTTACAAACGTCGACAACGTTTTCAAAGTGCAGTTGTTAACGACTGAATTGTAAACTTTTATGGAATGATAGGTATTTCTTAAGCTGTCGGAAATACCTTATATATAGTCACCAAAGTATGCTCAGATATATTTGGTGCATTGTATCCTTCCAGAGTGCAACTTACACAGATGGGTCAAGTAATTCATGTAGTCATGAGTATGGTTAGTTCTTCTAGTCAAAGTTTTCCAAAAATGATTGAACTATTATAAATCTTCCGTTGATTGGCCAGATTGCCATTCATTGCTACATACAGATCTTGACCTAGACCTGCCAGGGTTCATGGCATTTATTGTCTGTCCGAGGTTACAGTTTCCATCACCTTTTTGTGGTTTACTCAAATATCAAAACCATTGAAATTAATATGTGGCAAAAATTCTAAGATTGCTTCTTCCACACGCTTCTTTAAACCCGGAGAAATTCATAGGAACGAAAAATTAATACATTTTTACGGGAATTTATAATGAAAAAAATCTAACATCTTTTACATCCATTCGGAAATTCTCGGGACTCCTCGCGTAATTTTTCAACATTGTCATCCTGGCACTTTTCACATGGCTTGCAACTTACAAATTCATCGTAGACTTTTTTTGGTTGTGTATGGAACCTGAAGCGATTGAGGGGTGTTACAACAGCAAAATTGTACTTTTTTCATTCCAGTGGATGAATATGTAGCTTGGACACAACTGTAGTTACATGTATGATTTTCGAAATATTAGGCAAAAAGTGTTGGAATCAGTTTTGGGACAGAGTAAAGTATATATAGGCATATGTAGACTATATAAAGAACATTTCCAAATGTCACAATGAACACACAACGGAAGTACACAATGCAATTAGTTGTCGTAGTTCAGCCACCGGCAGGAAAAAGCAGCTTTATAGCTACTAAAGAAATAAAAAGATCATTCATATCTTTAAATCTTACGAAGCACTTGCTCTTGAAAAAAACTTTGCGACTTAAAATCTGTTACAAGTACATCGACCTCAAAACAATTTAGTGAATTTTGAAATCACGTCCCCGAGATTTGAGGGGGATTTCTGGCTTTGATTTGAGGGGCCACACAGTGTGCATCTGTGGCTGATTATCTGCGGGAATCCTCGGCAAAAATTTAGCGAATTTCATGCAATGGTTAGTTTTCACACGATTGAACATGTGGTGTAGATGTGAGATATATAAATTGATCAATGACATTAATGTTTTGTGTAATTCATTGCAATGAGGCTTTACCCTGTGTTTTTTGTTCACCCATAAAATAATCCCGACGTTTTTAAGGGGTCATTTTTAATGAAGAACCAATTTAAAGAGTTAGAGGTTTCAGTTGTTACTCAGTTTTATGTCAGCATTAGATTTTGTTGTTGTTTAACTCACTATTGAGAAAATTTAGACCATAAGCAGGCCTAAATAGTAATTATAGACCCTCAGAACTACAAGTTGTCTGTAACATGCCACATCGGGACATTCGACCGTTTAAAAATACATCAAAATATGACCAAACAAAACCAAATATGTCTATGTTTGAAATAACGTGACAGTAGTATATAATTGGTCTCAATTTGGTTGTACATTTAAAATACATGTGCTTTATGAATGAAATTTTTTTTAGCAACATACGTAAGAACGATGGAAATTAACACATAATAGTCCTTTTTAATTTGACCCATTTTAGAACATGTATCATTCAATGTTGCTTTATGCAAAAATCTTGACTAGTCTTGAAGAATGACGAAAAAGATAGAGCATCGTTACTCAACAATAAGTGCTATGTATCAGAAAAAAACCATCACGAAATTCCTAATTTTTGAAAACCATACATTTTGCTAAAATCAAATTTCAATTGATAATGTATAAAGTTCATGCATGACATGCATGGCCTCCTCATCGAATAATTTCTGTTTATTGTGCTGCATACTTATAGGTTGATGCATTGCAAGCATATCTCAAAATATACAAAGTAACCTATTATAAACAAGATTTTCAGAAGTAGTGAATTGTTACTAAGATATTGCAATTAATATGAAATATTTCATGATAAAATATAATGAAAACATAAATTTTTATATACCTTGCAGTTACCATGATAACACTCAAAGCTACACATTTCCCAGTTCAGAAGTAGTGAATTGTTACTAAGATATTTCAATTAATATGAAATATTTCATGATAAAATATAATGAAAACATAAATTTTTATATACCTTGCAGTTACCATGATAACACTCAAAGCTACACATTTCCCAGTTTTTTTCAGTTATGTGTGATTTTTGTCTTTTTTTCATTTTTAACACTTTTTATCTGACATTGCTGAAAACTGACTGCAAAACTTCCAAAATGCCCTCAATTTAGATTAATATCATTGGAAATTTTTAGCAATTGCTAATATACCATGGCAACGGGGCCACACTGCACATAGTAACAATTAGTGGATCATGTCTTCCTCCTTTTTATTTCTTGAATTGTATTGAACAATGAATTGTAAATAAAGAATTGATGTAAACGTTTTGACAAGTCTTAACCGTGGCCTTCATAATTTGATAACGTTTTTCCTGCTGCCTAATCCCATTCATGGGTTCATTAATGGATACTGTTTTAACTCAAATTTATAGTCTTAATGTCAGAGGTTAAGGTCGGGTCGGTTAGCGTGAAACACTGTTCAATACCCGAAGCTCTGTTAGCTTCATATATCTCTCGCATTATAAAGAATAGACAGCTGTCTATGTCGTGTATGTGAGCATTAAGGTCTCGATTGAAAATTCGGAGGAGTCATCTCGATATTAACAGCCCTTACCAAGCTATCAGAATACTTACAAGAAAGTACACGAATTCTAGTATTACTGTCGTAATGAAACCGACGTTTAAACCATACAAAGGTAGAAACAGCATGACAATCTGCAATAAAGTTTTCACGTAGCTCGCCCAAAGTTCACGCCTATTTTGACAGCGACAGATAAATTAGAATATACCTGCACAGGTGAAAATGAAAATGTAGCAACATGTTTTAACAGTGTTTCATGAAAGGGGTTCTTCTCAGACTTTGTAGACGGGTCAATTGCCGAAGAACGGCGAACGTCTCGTGTTCCAGCAGAACACTCCATCTTTGAAGTATGGTGCATGTAAGCTGGAGAAGTTGACAAACGTCTTGATTTGTTATTACGCAACCTATACCGAATTAATTAGGCAGAAAACCGATGTTAAGATGACATAACACAAGCCGACACATGGACGGAAATTGGCGTGCTTAGAACTTGTAACCTTATATCCAATAGAAACGCAACAGCACGCGTAAAACTTGTCTGAACAATCCACACAGTTTCTTATCTAGATGTTCATTTAATCCCATAACATCAACACAAACAGTAAATGGGGATATTTGTACATGACCGACAAAAAATTGACAGTTCACCTTGCCCATTCATCAATAGGGATGAAAAAAAATTGTTTGCCATGACATTTTCTACCTGTAATAAAATCTGTAACAAGTTGTACATTCAAAATACTCGAAAACAACTTATGTTTTGAGTAATATCTAGTAATTTTTGTAATGCGCACTGGCGTCGGAAGCAAATTGAAAGTGTGTGTGTGGGGGGGGGGGCTAGACTAATCCTCTCAAATATTGACAAGCAAAAAAAAAAAACTTAATTCCCAAAATCATGAAAATCCTAATCCGTGGGGTGGGGGGGGGGGTCGGGGGTGGTATACCTATACTTCCCCCCAAAAAATTCTTACCTACCAGAAATTAGCCCCCCCCCCCCCCCCGGTTCATATGGCACTTATAAATTTCCCACTGATCGGTTATTCGAAGTGTCGCCATATCCACATTAAAAAATAAAGTGTCAGAAGCACCAACTTGGTTCTATCATCATGGTAGACTTATCCTAATGCGAATAATTGTTTTGTATGGTATAAGTTTATGAGGTGAAGAGGACCATTACACATTGATAAATTGATCGATTACTAACACAGTAAGTAAGCCGTCGCATTACTTTCACTCGTACCACGGCAACCCACCGGTTCCTAGGTTAGTGCTTGAGAGATTTACAGCACCGATGCACCACAGTTTACATCTGTAATGTGGGAAGAATTTTGTCATATTGTAAATTTTAGATTCACGGGATGGGTGCTTTTTAACCACACCACACCAAATTCAAAGTTTATGACTCTTTCTGGAATTTTGTATGACCTCCAATAAAAATTGATTCAAAGTGCAGTTATATTTAAGTGCCCTGTTTTAGCAATTTGAGGGTTTGTACTTATACATGTATAGTCACAATGTTTTGTTTTCTAGCAAAAAATAGCATTTTTGTATACAGTTTGTCCGCCGTGTAATAAACATGTTTGTTTTAATTTTAGTGCGAAGCAGTTTATGTGACTATATTCATAAATTGCTCAATGACAACATTATATCTATATTTATTTGACCGCAATTTCAGCCTCACAGCTTTCATATTTCTAGGCAAAATACCGAGACACTGGATTTGTATCAAGATCACCTGTATTTCTCTGTTTCTGGGTTCAAATCCATGGTGGAAATAGAAAGATAATCATTTAATATTCTTAATATTCATCTTAATAAAATTTTTAACAATAGTTTCAAAAGTTTATAAATATAATTATTATATATGATAGTGATAAAATAATCTTATTATACATGTATTAATAAATGTCCTGATATATGTGTTGTCGCAATGATACAGTTCATACAAAATGTAATCACAATCTGTTACCTGGAATAGTTTTCTTTTTATTAAAACAGGTTTCTTCCAACAAAGCCAGCGTATGTGTATTTGGAACCAGTATCTTTGAAACTCAACTCTAAACTTTGTCCCATTTTCTAATTCTGTCATTTAATAGTCACACGTTGTGAAAAACTAAGTCGGATAATTCCTCTGTTCATGGACGCCAACATTATGTTCAACAAATATAATCATCGATGCATTACGATACGTTTTAGCTTACCTTGATGTCGATAACGACGATATCGTACCGATATCGATTCGACATCGTCAACAATTATAATTATATTTTCATGTTGATATCATTGAAACATGGTTTAATATTCTATTGAGTTTGCCGTTTTGTTTACATCGACAACATCGAAACAATATCGAGTCAACATCGATAATAATTCGATTTTTTAAAATTGGATTTTTATTTCGATATGGATTTCGGTATTATTATCATGTATACGATGACATCCTAATTTTCGATTTGAAAATAATCTTGAAATAATCTTAAAAACGCATATAATTATTTTTACAGGTATTTCTGACAATAAAACCTTCCTTGTTCCTATTTATGGATAAAAATCAATACCGATTACTTAACTCACAGACAAGTTATATTAACAATTCTTCATTTCTTTTCTTTGTTTAGAAGCATACACACTAATATCTCGGATTTTTCCTAGCAATTTTTTTTTCACACATCAAACATTTCATACACGGGCCGTGTTCTATTGTTATTGCGTTTGGCTTTAGCACTTTAAAAGTATAGATAACATTTTCTATGAAGTTTGCAATAATTATTGCATTTTAAGTCCTTCCTTCGTGTTTGCACCTAGTCATGCAGACCTCCCACGTATACTTGCAATATAACATCGCTAATTTCGCCTTTTTGTACAGTCAATATCTTTAAACAATCGAACACGCGAATATTGATGAAATATCGATAGCCGACTGAATGTGAGAATATTTTGTGTGAGACAGGGCGCTGAGTTACGGGGGTCGCTTGTGAACTTGACGGCTGGTACAAAGACTTGACAATTATGTGTCAACCGATACACATAACCGTGAAACTGATTCAAATAGAATCGACAGCCTTTTAACGCATATGTAAAACGGCGTGATTGCTGAGGTACAGATAGTTGTCCGGATACAATCTAACCTCGCACTAGTCACCTCTCTTTGATCGAATTTTTCTTTGGGCGACTAAAATCATGATATTTTTTTAAGCATTTTGATGATAAATGCATGATTTACAAAAGGGTAGCATTTCATGGCTTTTATTTATTCATCAAAGCCAATATGATTACGAAAACATTTTTTCCAGATTAAAGTTCTGATTTTATTTAAAAAAAGAAAAAGAAAATCTATACTGTATATTGGTTGATATTTGATTTTCACAATGCACATTTTTTGAATATACAACCCCAAACCTAGAGGATTATTGCAAGTATCATAAAGAACACATTCGCGGTGTTTTGAATTCGCGGATCTGTGATTATCAGTGAAATGGCAATACATTGTACCTGTAAAATATTTTCCTCTAGACAGTATTACAAAAAGCTTTAGGGATATCTGGCTTGTGGGTGTCTCTGTGAGTAATCGTCCGATAAACGACTTTGCTGTGTAATATTGTATCGTAAACTTCAGTATAAACAGTAAGCCTACTCATCTCTCTCCCCTAGTTTTTTTTTTCAACCATAATCACCTCATTGCGAAATATCCATTCGAGATTTGTTCCACATTGCTTGCAGGAATGCGAAACCTTGAATAGTAATGTTATCACCAAGGAATGTTTAGAGATTCCTTGCAACCTTTGCAGAAAAAGATTTGTTTGGTTCAATTGATCATTACTTTGCAATGTAGTATGCATCACAGTGATGTCATTAAAATCTTATAATTGTAATTTTTTTTCATAAAAAGACATTTTATCAGTCCAAATTTGATGCTGTGTAGTCCATCTTGATGCAGACCAACAGATGAAGCAGGTATCCGTGACTTTGCTAACAGATGCAGGAGATGGGGCGACCCCGGTGTTTCCGGTACTACGTCGCCGATAAAGAGTCAGTTGTAGGCCGGCATGAGCTGTTTACTCAGAATAATTCATTATCAAACATTATCTCATGTAATGCCTCGGGAGACAAAATTTTGTCAATTTAATGCCCTATATCAGAATCTCTACCTACAATAATTGCCTATCCGTCCTGTGTTGGTTTTTCGTCGACGCAAAAAATTGCCTTTCATTTTGCACAAGAAAGCGACTATCTGCACTTTTTGTTTGACAAATAGATGGTTATGTAATGTAAACACAGACAATTTAAATACATAAATAAGGACCACGTCTGTTGAATTGACCGTATTTGGAGTTCATACAACAGATTTATCGCAGTTCGATCGATTTCACTGTTAAATATTTATGTACCTACCCCCCCCCCCCCTTCCCCCCCAACCAATTGCAAAGTGGAAAGTATATTTCGTATCAGCGCATGGTAGATTAAAAAGATATAAAACATTTTATCTTTTTTCTAGATTCATCTCCTTTGCGGTTACATTTTCATGTGCACGGACAAAAAAAGAACAACTCACCTCTGAAAATGATTGCTTTTACAATTATTTTTTTTAAAAAACCCATGTTTTGAGCTAAATTAAAAATCAACCATTGCAAACTCCAATCTAAGACATTTTGATTTTTTCTCTTCTTTTAAATAAAGATAGTGGGGAAACTCTCTCTCTCTCTCTCTCTCTCTCTCTCTCTCTCTCTCTCTCTCTCTCTCTCTCTCTCTCTCTCTCTCTCTCTCTCTCTCTCTCTCTGGGACACCTGTTGATGTATATCCGTCTCATATGAAATAGTTTGCATATTTCTCTCGCAGGAACAATATATTTTTATCACTGTTCTGGCAATAGAATATAATCACCGAAAGCAGTTTTGGAAATGAAGCATTGGATTGTGCTTGACAAAAAAGAGGAGTTTACAGACTGCATCATTTACAAAATTTTCAATAAAGTTATCAATAATTTTGTAAAGGACAATACAAGCACGTCAGAGGAGGGTTTCAGGAAGAGGGGTTATGTAGTCCCGTCCATTCATTTATCAATTGACACCAGGTACAATTTAAGCTCTCCCGCCTGGATTCTACACACCATCTTTCAATGATTGTATACATGTATATAGACATTCAAAGAAATCCCCACGCGCTTTGATATATCATGACATTTGAAATCGGTGAAGGAGAGGTGAACAATTGAACCACTCCTGATTATACGATCCATGAGGCATCTTCTTGTCATGTTATGTTTATAGATGCTTACTAAAATAGACAACGTGCCAACTTATTCATCGAAGAAGTGACTGCTAAATTTCGCGCCTATCTGAGGATCTACGATAAGTCCGCGTAAAGAAAATTTCAACAGACAATGCTTTGAAACACTCTGGTTTGGTTGCAAATTTTTAAACTAAACCGATATCTTTACGGTATCTGGACTTCGTTACACCGACTGGGTCGAGATTGAATTAAGATGTCGTGCTACATACACGTACATTATGTTGTCTGCCTCAAGACTTTGTACATCGGGAAGAGAACCGTTTCAACATTACTTAATCCGTTTATTTCTAAATGTTCGACGCTGTTTTTGTATCTGGAAGTCATTAATTATTTTTTGACTTAGTTGATATTATCAATGACAAAATTGATACGTAAATATCATATCAACTGGCTAGACCATCATATTTTCGTATCCGTATGGTTCAATTATAAGAGTAGTCTAAGTAATATCACCAAACAGGTGCGCGTTACCGACATCGACTTTGACCTCGGACTAATTTAGGTTTGTCGCTACAGACTCTACGACTCTAATGAGCTAGAGATCAAAACCACCGCACCGACTTTTTCATTAGGTAAAATATTCTCAACGTGAATTAAAACAATTTTATTCCGTGCAGTCCTTGGTAATGCGTTCAAAGTCCTTGCATGCATGGATGAAATTTGATAGCCACCCATACTACTAGTGTATGCAGTAAGGGATGTAAGGTATACAGTAATACCTGTACGTCCCTGATTGTAGGTAGCAGAGTAATGACAGATAATGCACGCTCATCATAATTCGTTCAGCCGATCTCACCGCAGTCTGCGCTGATTCAATGTCGAATACATGTATCATCCAGGGGTAGTGACATAATGCAACGTCACGTAGCCGGTAACAAATACGAGTTATTAAACTATTTTGTCTCGAAATCTTACTCTCGGATTATGAAAATGTGACATAATTGAAATCCTATATTAACCTGCATAATATGTAATTCAGATCGCAGGTTGACATCAGTTACCTGGGAAACTGCTTTCTTGCGGTGTCAGGCTATTCATTAAATATACATATATGCATCGGCTTTTTCTGAATACCACACAGGGTCAGGGGAAATTCTAGCTGAAGATGGAGTCGTTCCAAGTAATTTCAATTTCAGCCACATGTTAATTGCAATACAATTTGAAATGATAATAACATTGTCTACTTTTTGCATTAGGGGTTTAAAAAGTCTTCAAGTGAAATCATATTGAAATTTACATGCATGAACTATCTATATAGAAATCAATTGATCAATTATTGACACCTTTCTCTGCATTCGGTTGAACATAAAATATTGCCCTTTACAAATTTTTGATATAAAGTAAAAGATTATCATCTGCTTTAGTAAATCACGATATTACAAGTTACACCAGAGACATAAATAACTGTTATTTATGTCTCTGGTTACACTGAATACTTATTTAGGTTTTTTAACTTAAATCTATAATCTTAAAGTAGGAGACACTTAATTTATAAAGTTGACTTTTGGAAATGATCGACGGTACGAGTGGTCACTTCCGGTACCGCGCGGTCGGAATACGGGAGATGTAATATACTGCGGACCGTCATCGGGGCGTTGTCTCGCTACCAGATGGTACATGAATTACGAGCCTGTTTTCTCACAGGTCGTCATTTTCATGTCACTCATCTGGAACTTGTTTGTGGGGTCCTTAGACGGTGATGGCTGACAGATCAACCAGCCGAGGATCCGACTTAACAGTTTGTGTGTTGTCTAGGATTCACTGCAGAGTGTGTTCTTTTACTCCAGACACTGGGCTCTGTCATCGGTCTGTCATTAGTACTCCTATCTACTCTCCATCTGATCCTCTACCGGAGGGGCATTATCACGGTTGCCTCACCTAACTCAAAAAAGCTAACCGTCAACAATGGCATCAGATGGAGGTGATTATGAAATCAAAACTCTTGTCAAACGCCATTGTGTTGCTAACGATCATTATCCTCAAGCACGCCGCGTAAATCTGAATAATGATTTATTATATATCATAACCTGGCCCTTAAACCCCAATTGAAACCGATAATGGCTTATTTTCAATCTGGATAGTTTCGAGTAACAAGTTTTACCCAAAGAACGTGGTCTTCAGTTACAGTGCACAATATGAAATTGTGTCATTTATTTGGGATACAGGTTGGAACATTACATATCATGTAAATAACCAAATGTCATTTTTATGTTAATTTAGCACCCTGGATTTTAAGATCAAGATCCAGTTCTCACTGACAACGCTGTCCTCGACAGCTCCCCCTCCCAATGAGCCATCAGTCTCAAATTTTGAAATCCCACCCGTCTCTCTCTCTCTCTCTCTCTCTCTCTATATATATATATATATAATCTTAGAATTAACAAAAATAAATAATGAATTATGTGGGGAGAAAAAAGAAGTAAATACATGTAGTTTAATTATCGATCATTAAAATACATGTTTTATCTCAATTCTTTCCTTGAAATCTTACATTTGAACCTTATGGTGAACAATGAATTAATAAATAAATTGAACATCATATCAAATATTATCAAAATATGTACCCCCTTTTTTTTTGAAGTGTTGTGCAAATTTGTTTTTATACAAATTTGATTAAATTAATTTACATTGAATTATGCAATTTTCAAAATGTTAGCAAAGTGAAAAGACAGTGACCATAAACGATATAGATATACTTTTGTCGCACAGGATCTACATAATACATGGTAATACATGTAATTATACCTAGTGTGTAGAGCTATTTAAACGTGTAAACATAATAACAAACACCAGTAAAGACCGGATTGAGGAAGATGCAACCGCTGTCAGAAATCGTTTTTATCTCATGTCAATAACTCTCAAAATTCTTGTTGATAATAATTTAAGAAGCTTCAAATGACTTATATCTATTTGCACTTGATTCGCTTCTGATATCGAATTCTCTCGTATTCTCGTTAAGATTGGGTATCAAGCCTCATGTTAGCGCATGCTGTTGTATGAGAAAAAAATCAGTATTTGAAGCTTTGTGAACATCGCATATCTGTGCACTCTGCTTTGTGATTTGAATGCAGTGGGGGAAAAAGAGCGTCTAGTCAAGATGTCTTTGCGCTAAGACACATTAAAGAAATTAATCCCCCGTTCCATCAAGGTACCCCTCCACAATTAGTTACATCGTTATGTAATTTTTTAATTAAAGCATTGACTCTGCATCAGACTTCAAGTGTATACGTGTGATTCATTGGGTCATCTTCATTTACTTGTCGTGCTCAAAACTTTAAAATTTTAAACAGTTTGACTAATTCTGTTTCCCTTTGTTTATTCGAAAATGTATTGCAAATATCGACGAACAAAACCCCCTTTCACATGGGTAGCAAGAAAGATACCAATTACAAGCTATTTATTGACGCAAAAGGTATACCAAAGATCGTTTGCGCTTTGATAAGAACGAGGAAAGATTTTAATGAATCATAAGAGAGTTAACCATGGACAACCTACACGCCCTTGATTTCAATGTGGTGAGCTGAAAAATTCCTCTCTCTCTGTCTAAAGCGCGATAATAAACTCCTGGATTAGCGATGTCTCATCCCAGTTTTTGAAATGATTCCATTTTGCTAATGAAGGTCATTGTCTGATTCTTAATCGGGGGAAAGACTGTTTCCAAGTGCAACTTCTATTTAGCTCCCGAGTTTTGTATCTCGTGGATCAAATATCGACAAAATCTTAAAAAGCAAGTCTCTGATAACATCAACAAAAAAAGCAACACCCCAAGGGGATTTCTAGAATGCCTTTTGGAGTATCGTCTTTCCAAAAGAAATTATACCCATATTTCTTTTAAGTCGAGCGAGTTTGATACTCCCGATATATTTGAAATCGAGGATGAAGTTAAATCTTTAATAACAGCTGACAGGTGCATTAACATAGAGAACCCGCCTTACATTGAGTCTGCGAGGGAGATGTCTACCTATTTAAATTCCTCGCACACTCGGACCAAGACAAATTGTATGAATTGTACCACACTGCAGAAAATGATAAAATATGGCATTAAAATTTCCTGACAGGCACTTACACAACGTCAGAACTACTTAATTCACATACAAAGTGTATATCAAATGAAACCTTACATGTGAAGATTACATAATATAAGAATTTCGGTTAGTTGGCAACAAGACTTTCGGCGTTTTGATGAGCGTCTTGCTGTTATCATGGAAACTCGATCCCGACTTTTTTACGGCAGATTGACACCTGTTGTCAGACATAAGAGTTGTACCTTAATGGGGAAGCCCATGACCTGGGGAAGTTTAATTTTGATGTAAACCTCTCATTCACCTTAAATCAATGACAGATTTCATCGTGACCAATTCCTGTGATGATTTTAACAGAATTCATTCAATAGAAAATTAAGCTTTCATGGATCACGCCTGTATTCCCATAAAGATTAAATCGAAGAGATTCCATATTCATTTAACGATGCATAGAAAAATTATTTCATACCGGCATAACGCCTTCATGATTTCACAAGATAACATAAGGCAACAAGAAAGTCTTTTATTGAATAGACCTATACAATGTACATATAATGTGTCTCGGTGGCATGAATTTGTGCAAAGTAACCCTGATGGAGAAACCCGAGAAGTTCAGAGGCAGCCAGACGATGATTCAAATACCACAACAGACATTAAATAGAAATTAAAACGTCCAATAAAGCTTTCAATTCACGTTTATGTAATGCTGAACAAATGTTGAACAGGTCCTGCCAACACACTCATCACTGATTCAAAAGAGGAATCCAGTCTTGGGCAGATCTCGTCTTCGTGTTTATAAGGTAATGAAGACATAAAGTACGCGCTACCTGGTTAAACTCTATATATATACAAATGTAGCTGATGCTACGTGTTCAACATAAATGAGTGAAATTAGGAGAGAGAGAGAGAGAGAGAGAGAGAGAGAGAGAGAGAGAGAGAGAGAGAGAGAGAGAGAGAGAGAGAGAGAGAGAGAGAGATTTTGATGGGAGCGAGAGGTAGAAATTTTGACGAGAGAGAGAGAGAGAGAGAGAGAGAGAGCGTTTCACAGAGTGAGAGAAAGAGAGCGAGAAAGAAGGAACGTAAGTTTGACGAGAGCCAGAAAGGGCGGATGCTTTTCTTGGAGTTTTACTAATGAAACATGCGACCTTTTATTACATTTGGGAATAGATTTATCTACAACACATGCATCTTTGTGCTGTGGGGGAAAATACGAAGACGATGACAAATCAACATTTAAATTTTTTGTTGTCTCGAAATGTGCAAGCTTACGCAATTCCGATATGCTTTCAAATCGACAAAATATTTCTTTGTCGAGAATTCCCATAAGGAACTTTTGTTTCAGAAGTATTATCTTTCAATTGCTCAATGGGTTCTCACATATATTTTCTATAAATCATATTTCATAGAGGGTAATCTTTGATTTTATATCAAATAATTTAAGAGGAACACCCCCCCCCCCCCCCCCAGCTGCGATATATACTTCGTGTGCCTGATTCACTTACTGGTGTGTTAATGCCAAGGTCACTAGGTCAACCATTTAGCGACCTTCCCCAGACCACATATCATATACGTTGTACATAATTTCTAGATTAATATGTAATTAGTTAAAAGTAAATTATCTTTAACAAATTTAATTAAAAAAACTTACTGCTTTTCAGACATTTAACACTAAATATGACTACATAAAGTTCTGGTAATGGAATACATGTAATTCGTGTAGGCTACACCTGCAGAAAAAATTCCACTTTCAACTGAAATATGGTATTAATATTTTTAAAGTTAAGTAAAACCATTTGTCTTGTCGAAGACAATATCATTCACGCATAGAAAACTAGGTGACACTTGTAATTGCGCTTGTACTTTATAACAATTAATGTTGGCGAGAGGGGGAAGCAAAGGGATCAAAGATTTTTAATGAAATGACTTATCTTTGTAACATAAAAGACATCCCTCGTCGGTTAATTCAGTGCAAACTTCAATAGGTATTTAAAAGTGTCAAAAAATATGACCACGGATGATGTATGTTTGAGAGTTATGGGAAAGTGAAGCCACGGTCGGAGCTGGCCTGATGGAGTACTGTGTGAAGTCAAAAAACACGATTTCAATTTCCTTCTTCCCCCATAATAAATGTACATCATATTGGTTTGTCAGCATGGCGTAGGGTTTGAAGTGTTTTTATCGTTTTGTTGATCTGTGGAATTCTGACGTAGACAGGGCTTATCTTGAGACCAAATTATGGATGCAAAAGCAACTAAAACTTAAAGATGAGTTATCGTAAAATACGAAATATTTGAAAATAAAAACTGAAAAGAAACACTACCGTCATTATTCCAACCACGCGTGAACAAAGCTTGTAACGGGCGATCAAGTCAGCATGGCTAAGATCTGGCGCTGGTGCCGATATGAAAACCATACTAAATCATTTTAAGAACTATCGGGTAAAATATATGTACATGTACTCTCTTATCTTTTAGCCAATAACACAACAAATTGTGAAACCTTGAGCTATCAAAGCGGTTATGTCATTTGAGCGAGAAGACTTTGATTGTGTTCTTCTCTTTCAGCGATAGTCTGTAATAGCACTGAGTCACAAACAGTTTGTCATTGAGAGGACTGATACACAATTTCCAAGGCCACTGAAGGCCGTCCTTAACAACCGCACCCACCAGTTTACCCTCTTTGTTGAGCTGCAGTATGCGCTGTTGGTCCCACGACACGACCAGAATCTGGTCCCCAAAGAATGCAATACCGCGAGGCAGGCGGATCTCCTCGTGCGTAAAGCTCCATATTTTCTGACCATTTTTATTCAAACAGAGCACGGGTCGATTGGGGTAACCGTTCTTGGTGACCACAATTCTCTCCCCTTCTTTGTCGACTGCAATGTACATGAGGTTGTCGACATCCAACTTCTGCAGAAGGATCCGGATCCAGCGACCTTCCTCTCGTTTGAAAACGTGCACCGTGCTGCCTGAACAGGTGGCCAGAATACCGTTGTTGTAACTTGCAGACGTACATCTGTCCCCGACCGCAAGTGATTCCCCCGGGATAAGTTTATTATTTTTCAACTTTTCATGCTTAAGTTGCTTGGTGTCTGGTAAACAGACAATCACTTCATCGTCTTGAAATGCGGTGACGTCACCAGGAGCTGTTGAAAACTTGATGCACCCGATGTAACTGTATTTTTGGTCAAACAACTTCAGTGAACTGTGATAGGAGTCGGCAAGAACCACGTGACCAGATGCCAAAACTGTTGCACCTTCAATGGAACATTCGTTCTGATCCGGGGTAGAGGCATCGAAGGTTGACCTGAGTTTTGCCTGTATCAGTTTTCCATTTTTAGCCATGATGTCCGCAGACGGCCTTGATTGGGTTAAATCTCTTGTTGTTTTGTTTCCATCCAACCTTCCACTTCTCGGTGTTGGCGATGTGTTCTGGGATTCCTGCTTGTTTCGGAATGGTTCCACACTGGATGCCTTCGAATAAGTAGAAATGGCGCGATGCCGAAACGAAATTGGTCTCGATGTGTAACTTGGGATTGATTGGCTATCTTTGACTATGGAAGCTCTGGACATTAGCCGGTATGATGTGCTGCCTCTGTGTAACAAGGAGATAGACCTTGGTGTTTGTAGGACGCTTTGTCTGCTCTCTGTATATGATTTCGCATAAGGTAGTGCATATCGACTTGGTGTTTTTTCAACAGACAAAGTACCCAATGACTTGATCTGTTTCAGAATTTGGTCCACTGATCTATCGGTGATAAAGATAACTTTCACACTCTTTAGATTTTTGGAAAAGTTTAATAAAGCTATTTGCCTGTTTTGAAACATTTCGAATTGTTTCAAATAAGACGTCACAAAATCTATTGGTTGTTCATTCTGAACGGACTCCTGGAACGACTCCAAACATTCCCGCGTGTCTTTCAAAATGTCCTCGCACGTTTCCACCTCCAGTCTTAAAACCTCTGTTTCTTTATTCTTCTTTAGCATAAGTTCATTTATCACTTTATTTTCGAGGGCATCCAAAGCCTCCATAGTTTTCTTTCGCAAATTCGTCAAACGAGCTTTGATGTCATCCTCGGTTCGATCCAAGGATTCTAACTGGCTTCTTCTGTCGTTTAGAATTTTTTCAGTATGAGAGGACTGTTCCATCAGGACATTAGCCAATCTCCCGCTGTCAATTCGCCGTCTCTCGGCCGCTTCCTCGATAGGGACCACGCCCTCACACTTCTTGTGGGCGATAGTGGCACACCAAGAACAAAGGGAGAGGCTGTGATCTTCACAGTAAAACTCGATCTCCTTGTCCGAATGATGTGGGCACGTTCTAAGATTAGTTCCGGATTCAAAAGCCTCTAAAATACTTGTTAGTGCGTCATTCGTCTGTAGATGGTCCGCCCATGTCAAGGTTGGACCATTGTCGGGTTTGGGGGTCTCCTTTCGGCAGACTGGACAATTGAAAGCCGATGGGTCTGATTGGTTCTTTGTCGTCTTGACGATGTGATCCGCGATGCATTTCTTGCAGAAGGAATGGACACAAGATAACGTCTTCGGTTCTTTGAAGCGGTCCCCACATACTGGGCAGAGGGTTTGTTCCCTTGCTGCCTTGACGACAGCATTCATTGTCAGACCAAGTCTGAAAAAAAGAATATGTACTTAGCATGAATGTATATGTATCATATTGTTAACTTGACGGTACATGTATCATATGGTAACTTGAGGGTGCATGTAAAATATAGTTAACTCGACAGTTCATGTATCATATAGATAACTTGCGGTATTTCTTTCATATAGTTAACTTGGTATATGTGTTATAAAGTTAAATCGACAGTACATGTATCATACAGTAAACTCGATAGTACATATATCATATAGTTAACTCGACAGTAAATGCATGTATCATATAGATAACTTGACAGTATTTCTTTCATATAGTTAACTTGGCGGTATATGTGTTATAAAGGTAAATCGACAGTACATGTATCATACAGTAAAGTCGATAGTACATATATCATTTAGTTAAATCGAGAGAACATGTATCATACAGTTAACTCGACAGTACATATATCATACAGTTAAATCGACAGTACATATATCATACAGTAAACTCGATAGTACATGTACATATATCATATAGTTAATCGACAGTACATGTATCATACAGTAAACTCGATAGTACATATATCATACAGTTAAACCGTCAGTACATATATCATACAGTTAAATCGACAGTACATATATCATACAGTTAAATCGACAGTACATGTACAAATATCATATAGTTAAATCGACAGTTAGTCATGTATCATATAGATAACTTGACAATGTTTCTTTCATTATGTTTACTTGACGGTATATGTGTCATATAGTTAAATTGACAGTATATGTGTTATAAAGTTAATTCGACAACACATGTATAATACAGGTAACTCGATAGTACATATATCATATAGTTAACTCGACAGTACATGTATATAATATAGTTAACTTGACAATATAGCTTTCATACAGTTAACCTAACGGTATATGTGTCATATAGTTAATTCGACAGTACATATATTATATAGTTAACTCGACAGTACATGTATCATATAGTTAAATCGACATGTTTTACTAGAATATAGTTAAATCGCCAGTACACGATCACACAGCTAACTCGATAAGACATATATCATACTTTTAACCTCAACAGTACATGTATTCGAGTTAACTCAACAGTACATGTATCATATAGTTAACTCGGGAGTACGTGTATCATATAGTTAACACACACACATATATATATCTATAGTAAGCATAACTGTGCGATTTTTTAGCGATTCTACGTCTTTACAATTGATCAACTTCCAAAAGAATTACTGGTGTGGTTTATCGGCTAAGAACTATAGGCTTAAGTTAAAAATAAATATCTATCCAACTTCTTAAATCAGTTCAAAGAGTTTTATTTTAAATGATGAAACTGGCACTATGCATTAAGATTCTAAATATTTTGAGAATAGCATGTAGTATAATGAGAAAAGCAGCCCCATGGTCTCACACCCTGCATGGATCACATGATCGTTAATATCAACAGCTCTAATTTTGATTTTGATTTTCAACGGGAATTTTATAAAATTGATTTATGATTAAAATATATGCATTGAATTTATTGATTTAGGAAATTTAAAATGTTCACACAAACACAGAGAGAGAGAGAGAGAGAGAGAGAGAGAGAGAGAGAGAGAGAGAGAGAGTACTTGCTTCTGATGCTTACTTGATGGGGAGAAGTGAGTATTCAATTATAATTTAATTGGTTGACAGTGTCGGCAATGTGCAAAAGGGGCCTTGGGTTTCCGACGACGATTGCTGAAGTAAAATGTTAAGAATGCTTGAATTAATAATGATTTTAGTGTATGATAGGTTTGTTCTATTTTAGATCAAATGAACATTCTTACTGCATAATAGTACTGCGAATGACTCATTTTTGTGAAGTGTGGGGGTGGGGGTCCTTATAATCTTTATCTAATTATCGCCAAAAATATAGTCAATGGATTTCAAACTATCGTTTGCTCTGATCAATGGTGTCCTCCTATCTTCCATTTACAGAAATCCCTGATACAGACGTTTACATTTTAATTTCTGTGTTGTATTTGATGAAATTTATAAAGTCGTGTACCTCAATTAAGTTCATAAAATGGCATATGTGGTATTGAAGCGTTTACAGCCGTATGAGACACGTTCATTGTTCGCATATAGATGTTTATAGATTCTATCAGCAACTGGTAGTTTCTTCAATAGATTTATGGCATGCACATCTAATGATTTTTGACCTTTTTTTCTTTTATTCTCACTATTTTGTTTCTAATCGTCATAGATTACAGCCATTGTATGTACTCATATTTTAGATTTGTCTTCACTGTTCTGTACATAGCCTGCATATGACTAACTATTTAAACAATAGAAAGTAAGACATTAACTCATCAATCGTCGTGTACGAATATGTACATGTATATACCAACCTTGAAGATTTCATGATGATTTCAGAGGCTGCAGATTTTATTATACATATACATATATGTACAATGTACATTATCAACAGAAGCACCTGTCTGTCACTCGACAGAGCCCACAGACAGGGACGTTATTTACCTGAGTGATGTCATTTATCGCCACAAAGGTGTGCAAACCACTAGAGGAAGACATATGTCAGAGCGGGAGACTACAATGTATGTCGAGGTGTACTTCAGCGCGGGATGGTTTCCTCTTGTTTAGGAGAAGGCCGACATACCTAGAGCGACGATATCGTAAATAAAAATAAACGGGGGTTGTTGACCCAGCATTTCTTCATTCCTAAGTTAGTGAAAAAAAAAAACCTGATGGCCCCAGAGGTATTAAAACAAAATTCCTTCAAGAAATATTTAACTATTTTTTAATCATGAATCCTGTTGGTTAAGCCAATTTTTAAAATCCTGGAGATTTAGAGTTGAATCTGTTTAGATTGAAAAGCAAGGCTTCGATTTGATCCGGAATTTTTAGTCTATCAAATAAAAGATTACATAATTGTCTTGTGGAAGGAGCGGCTGAACGTTAAAGTGCACGAGATTGACGGGGTTGAACATTGGCAATTTCTTAGCTGCGGATCGAAGCTTCTCTTTTGATGGCCGTTCAGTGCAAGTTGTGTGCATTTGAAGAGAACGGACGAGACAAGATTAGACAGTTAAGCGCCAAATCATGCAGCATGCCGACTCGTAGCCATTGTGAGGCATCAAAGCGAACTTTCTTGTGGTTTAATTCATATTAACATACCAAGCGCTGACTTCATAAACAGGTCTTTACTTATTCTCTTGATAAAGTGAGGTAATTTCTGGTAAACCCAGACCATTCATCTTCCGTCGCTATACATTGCTAAGGTCTTTTGGGTAAACTCGATGCAATAATAAAGTAAACATGTGTTTCCTTAAAAAAGTCTAATTGCTGAACAGAAAAATATGTATGATGCAATTTGATAAGCCATTTATGCTTTATCAAGCAACTTACAACATCGCTAGGATACTTATATCACACGACGTTTGATTCTTGTGAATGTAAAAAGCAAATTTTGTGTGCCTTTTTTTTTCTTTGAAGATTAAAATAAGATAAAGAATAATATCTAATAAATAGTGTAGAGAACTTTTACGCAAAGGAAATAATGTATGATTGAAGAGCACAATGATATGATAAAATAAATATCTAAGACTACATATATATATAAATGCACTGTATATGTTTTTAACTTTGTAAGAGAAAAATTTAGATCAATAACGTTATATACTTACGAAATATTGGAATCTTTATGACTTTCTTTTTTGTTAGTTTAAAAAGAAAAAAAAAGTCTTAACAACAGGTTGACTGAGCGTGGTGTTTTTCTTTTATCCTTGTTCATTGATTTCTTTTCAAAATCAAGAACCATTTCAATTCACGACCAAAGCGGGGCAACTCTGTAGGGAAGAAATATAGTCGTGTTGCGACAGGATTCAAAATGGCAGTTTTTAAATCCTGGACAATAATAAATGAGAATTTTATAATGGACGTGTAGAGAGGTAAGTGTATGTCAATTGTCCATTGATGAACGGAAAGGTCAAAGGCGGGGGCGGCCTAGAATATTGGTGTTGTTATGTTTACATTGGAATTGTTATGTTACTATGTTTTGATACACGCGTAAATACAAATATTGATACGACATAGCAGGCAAATTATTCAGGAATTGAAAACAGTGCCATTTTTGAGACCAATATAGAACGTGGTTATTTATTTTAACCAAACACCTGTAATATATAAGCAGAACGATAAATGTTCTGAAAAATAAAAACTAACTATAACGGTTTATAATAATAACGCACTCGGATTAATTAAAGGCCAAAAGGTCCGCACTTTAAGCCGTTTAATCAACTACATGTATTACGTAATAGAACATTCACAATGTGCTATTATTTTGACCATGTTTTATGTTTTAGATTGTACGTTGAACGATGGAAGACTCGCTCCTCCAAACTACAACTGAACACATCACGTGCACAATATGTCTGGAAGTGTTCGAAGAACCCAAGGCGCTGCCATGTTTACACACATTCTGTAAGAAGTGTATCCACAGTCATATAACGCGTAACGTCGCCAGTCACACGTACCCTAAAGGATTCCGGTGTCCAATATGCCGGGTATTTGTGCCTGCTATAATAGGAAAGCAAAATTCTCCACAAACCTGGGCCAGCTATTTACAGGGGAATCACGTGATAGCTAGTCTGGTGGATGCATTCCAGACACCAAGGGATCAACGAAACGTAAAGTGTTGTCAAGAACATCCTCACAAAGAGCTTGAAATCTACTGCTTTGACCACAAAGTCTACCTCTGCTGTATTTGTTCTTTGAAGCATAGACAATGTACAGATGTACAGACCAAAGAGGATGCCATGGAACGCCTGGAGTCTTTGAGTGCTCTGACGATCAGCAAAGACACTGCAGAGAATATGCTGAAGGAAATGTACGAACAATGCAACGACATAGAAAAACAAATAGCAGCAAGAAAAAGTAGAGTTCTTGGTATGGAAGAAAAGGAGGTTAAGGCGAAACAGATCATATCTCAACTAAAAGAGGAAATGATTGAGCGAATTCAACAAGCAGAAGTATGCACCATTGCAAAGCTTAGCGCGAAGAAAGAGAAAGAAATCCAAAAAACCGAGAGAGACATTAAGAAGTACGAGAGATTCCTGAGTAATACTAAAGACAGCATCAGACTTCTCCAGTCTGCAAGTGACGGACAAAAGAAAGAAGAACTGGATGAGGCAGTGCAGGTAGCGTCTTACACCAAACAAAACTGCCTCAAAAAGCTAGTCTCCATGAACAAAAAACTTGACAAGGTTACTTTCGAATTTAAACCAACCAAAGCTGTCATCGATTTTCTCTCAAACTTTGAATTCATTGGAGGCATAGATACGACTCAGGACGAATCCGACGACGCCGAAAACTACGCGTCGTTAGGAAGTGGTAATTTCTCTGACGACGAGAGACCCCCTGTCTTTCACAGAGCCCATTCTTGCGCCGAGATACCGATGACGCCCTACTCTCGACAGAGGCCGGTGCCTGCCAGGCGACAGCGACGTGTTGCCTCAGCCTCGTCCCTGGATACGGAAAACACCACGCCCAGTTTAGCGCCAAATCAAATGCAAACTTATGCAGAAATACTCGTAAACTCCAGCAAGATAAAACCAAGTTGGATAACGGGGTTGAGCGTCTTTCCTGATGGGAAAATTCTTCTAGCAGACTACCATAACTCTAGAATGGTGTTGTATAGTTCAGACTACGACCAGCTGTCAGAAATCCTAGTCCAAACCGCGCCATATGACGTCACTGTTATAGATGATAGTAGTTTCATGATTACGCGTCCTGAATTTGCACAGAGCGTCGTCAGTGGAAGCGTTGTTGATGGTCGTCTGCGTCTTGGCGCCAGTTTAAAAACTTCGTTCCAAGCACGCTGTTTAAACTTTAACGAAGGATATCTCGCCGTTTGTTCAAGCTCCATTGTAGAAATATTGGAAAAGGATCAGGAGTTTTGGACGGAGAAAAATTCTCATTCGTTTGTGAGATCAAAGTTCACATACGTAGCTGTAGATGGCCAAAGAAAGAATATATTTTTGACGGACCAGAAGTATCCGGAACCACAGCTGATCTGCCTGTCTTTCTCCGGTGAAGTAATCTGGAGATTTGTCCATCCAGACTTGAACTTTCCTACAGGTGTCGCTTTCAGTGACACGCGGGTTTTTGTGGCATCCTGGGATAGATGTGCCGTCTTGGAGCTGGGTTTGGAGGGAGATTACCACGGGGTTATATTCAGGGATATTCGGTATCCATGGACTATAGCTGTAGGCTCCGACCACAACAAGTTGGTGGTCTCTCAGCACAAAAACACTCTTCCAGATGAGATAAAAAGATCTGTCAAACTTCTTCAGTTTGAATGCGAACCTGAAATGTGATTTTTGTTGGTAATTTTTTTCTTTTATCGAAAATTGTTTAGAAGTAAAGTCAATATATATATTTATTTAACACAATTGATGAGATGTAAGAATTTGATTTTGTAGATTTGCGTACTATACATGCAAGTATAATCGTATTGTACTATTCCCTTCACTATATATGGACCTCGTCATACATGTTTGATCTGTCCAAAACTCCGAACTCAACCCAATCTGATTAAAAGCAACAGTTATGTACATGTATGAAACAAACCAAGAAAATCCCCCGTTAAACAACGGACATCAACATGGCCGAAATAATGCCGTGAGGCAGTCAGACAGGATTTTTTTTTTTTGCAGATGCTTTAATATAATATGACATACACATGACATTAACCATAGTACCTTTGAAATGGTCTTCATTGCCAAATTTTAATGTACATGTATGTATCAGACTTTAGAGGTCTCGGAATTTTGTGCAAGTGTTAAACATTGAAAAAGTCAATGTCATGTTACCCTAACCTCGTGAGATGATCTTGTAAACAACACTAGTCATGTTGGAAAATTCTTAAACTTCGTAAACACATATACAGGGTATTACTGACATTTTAAAGATACCATGTACTAAGTATATACTTCTTTTATACACTGCAGAATTAGATAAGGTTTGTGTTGCTTCTTGTAGTAAGAAATTGAATGTTTTGGTGTCCGTAAATATTGCAACTTAGGCTATACTACATTTACTGGAAATACAATTATAAAGGGGTATGATATATATATGAATAACATTACATTATATCTATTAATATGGTTATCATGTGCTTAAAGGTTGATGAGAATATAATAAATGGTTGCTAACTCTATTTGACGTAATCGGGAAACAACATTGCAATTGACGTAGACAATAAGACAGGGATTTGTTATAGCCAACCGTGTAACTGCACGACTCCCCGGACTTTGGACTTTACATGTAGTCAATACTATTGACATGCATTAAAAGTTACTCAGTCTTTTAACAACCTGACGTTAGAATCAACACTTATTTTACATGTAGTATCTTTTGCAAACGTAGCCAGATCACACCTCATTGTTTCTCTAAAATCCGCCATTGTTTATAAACGTATTCATGAAATTTTGAATAAAATACAAGACCTGTTATTTTTTTTAAAGCTGCTTGGTCCGATTTTTTTGTTATTACAGTATCAAAATTTTTTCCATACAAACCATTTATCTTAGAAAGTTATGGACTTTCTCCTATTTACACGAGCAGAATCAGTCTCCTTTCAAAGTTAGAAAGATTCAAAGCAAATAAAAATAATTTCTTAACAAACCAATGCATCACGGGAACTCTTAGAAAAGGAAACCGTTTGGTTTCGTCCCCCGAATGATTGGGGTTATTCAACACGCATGCTATAAACCGATTGTAAAGAAAGCAAACTTCAGAAATTTTAGCGAACAAACACTTGTTTATTTGTAATTTGTCTGATTATTTCGACCTTTATTTCATGAGATGTCAAAGTCGTAATACAACCATACCCGTCTCGTCGTCTGGGGTGAAATTTAACATCAGGCGAAATAACGCGGTACCCTTTTATGTCGTTTGTTTGTAAGCAAATTTTGTACATATTTTTCTTCATTGAAATTTGGCTTAATTGACTAGAAAAAAACTACTGCAATGTCTATTATTATACATATACTAAGCATAACCATTTAAAAGCGTGCATAAAATTTAATATAAAATTGGACCAAGCAGCTTTAAACGTTCACATGTCTGCAATATTTTCTAGGACTCCTTATAAACAACGATAAAACAAGCGTTCACAAGCAATGTTTATTTTTCCCTGATGAGGTAGTTTATCATACAAGTACAAATGCATCTCTCGCCTCACTCTCTCTCTCTCTCTCTCTCTCTCTCTCTCTGAAGTACACGTTACTCACTGAAGTCAAGTTGATGGGATAAGAAAAACATCTACCATCCAGCACATTTTTCAAACAGATATTAAAAAATTTCAAAACTTTCTTCCTTGAAATCCTAACAGTGAAATTTTTACTTTCAACCAAAAGAGTTTGTAAAAATCTCTATGCCCTTTTTACATTTAGAAATACCATGGTGGTAAAAAAAGTAAGAAGGCATATAGATTACAACAAGCCCTTGAATCGGATGCAAATGGCACACAGACCTACTGCGATTGATAATTCCAGGGAGAATTAAACTCATGAGCTCTCCATCTTCTCCAAATATTTTTCTTACGCTTAATATATAAATATATGCATACGATACTTTTGATTTCGTTTAACATGAATTTTTAAAATTGTCAAAGAATCAAACAAAAACTACACTTTTGAGTTCACATAAAAAGGTAGGTCTAATGGTATGAATAAATATGGTAAATTGAAAGACACACAATGTAGTGTTTTCAGATGTAAAATGGGTAACTATTCAGCTGTGTGCATATCAAATTTCCATGCATCCATTGCAGGAGAAATAAGAAAATCTAGATCCATTTCTAGTCAAACAAAGTAATAACATTCTCATCTGTAAACTAAAGTTATTCCCCTTGACACGAATATTAAAGTGAAAATTATGGTACCTGTAATGTGAAATTTCATTACTTTTAATTCTAATCAAATTATTTAAGATCATACATCTTGTGGTACTGAACGAAGTTGATTTTATATCATCTCTTAATTAACAATGAGTGAAAAATGTTTCTGAATATAGTAAGATAATCATACTTCACCGGAGAACTTTGAAGGAGTATTATATACTAGAGCAAAAACTCAGTGCGATACATTTTGTGTGATCTTTTGTTCAGACTAATTCATATTCTAGAAATGGCAAATATTGTAATTCAATTTGTGTGTTTGGCCAATCATACACGGACCATATCAAGATTTCAATATCCAGGATGTGCTACTCTCCTGATAAACCTCTTAATCTTTAACAAATCAATAAATAAAATAATTTGAGGTAAGAATTTGGCATGTACATCTCAAGAAGATCCAGTAAACTGGAAGAACATAATTAACTGTCCCTCCAATAGAAAGGTTAATGTTCAATTACCCCGCACAATCTGACAAGAGACAAAACAACTCAAAAAATACATCTGAACCTAGTTACTATGCCAGCATACAGCATCAAGGCTCAATGGCTCTCCTGTAGCCATAGCTAAATACTCGTTCCTTAACGATGCACTAACAAATACAATTTGTCATGTTAAAATATATCCACTCCCTCCTCACTGACAAACAATACCCTTTTGTTAAACCAAATCTTATACATTAAAAACTTGATTTGAAGATTTACCAGTGCTTAGCGGCAACTTATTTTCGAGGCGTTTTCAAAGAAAAAAAGCAAAAGGGTGAAACATCGGAGGACCGCTTCGTGGAGGGTGAAAATAGTAACAATAAGCTTATTTCTCTGGAAATTTTCTTGCACACAAATAAAAATTGGTTTACAGTTAAAAAGTGTCTCAGCAAATAATTCATACAAACCAGCCGCCTTGCAAATCTCACAAGCTCTCTCTCTCTCTCTCTCTCTCTCATTCATTCAATTCGAATAGCTACATTTATCTGTTCTGGTTTACAGAAGTGTGCAAACAACTCGCACCATTAAATACTCGGCATTGAGGAACTAGGTACATCTTGAGGACACATGTCTTAGATTTCAGAAACAAACTTAACATTATTAAACAAGGAACAAAATTCTGATATGAAGTGGAGAGAGGTAGTGCAAACCTGTCAATATTCATGATATTTGTTGAGCAAACTTTGAACAATATACATGTATCACATACTGTTTAACTTTCTTGTTCCACATATATAAAAGGCCTAATTTAATACATGAACAGGAAAAAGCCCTGAAACTTAAACTTGGTAAGAATCTCTATTCCAGCTTTCTGTCCATGCAACAAGACTTTCTATATGCTTCAATTTAAAATAATTTGAATATGTACATGTAAAACGGGCTGGAAGATTTTAAATTTCCATGTCTGCTAAGAATCCATGCATAACACACTAAAAATTTTCAATTCAAAACACGAAACGGAGGGTAAAAAATGATTCTCATTAAAAATACTTGACATGAATTGAATGTGAGATCATTTCTATCTTATACACATATTTGTAGTTCAATAAAAGCAGAAAAATAGCAGCAGCTGTCATATTATTCACACAACACTTAGAGATGTACACTCTATGTCAGGTCTGGTCCTGCAGATCACAACACTTTACACACTCCACTAGTATTGCTGGGATACTAGTACACATAAACTATACACACATTCCATCAGTATCGCTTGGATAACTGGGACACACACAGATCATTAAGGTTTCCATTCCATGTATACACAAACATCCTTCTCGGTGTGTTCACCAACTGCCTCCTATAGATACACACGAAAGTTCTCGATAGTACCGATGACTTGGTCGAGACTCAACATGGAGTCCGTTATCAGAATCTGTTACAGTCATACAAAGAATAAATAATAAAACTGCAGTTGATCACACACCTCAGCACCAGCAGTCTCTCACAGACAGACGGGGAGCCGAAGCAGAGTCTTGCTCGAGCCTGAAACAGCTTTCTTGTTTATATTCACTGGTTTGATATTCTCACAGGTGTTTAGTCAGATCTATCTGTTTCAGTACAAGGCAAACTTGGAGTATTATATCAATTGCCAAATGATTGGAATTTCTGTCAAGGAATACACACATTCTCCTGCCTGTCCAACATTTCTATGATTAGTGGCGGGAGTTCATCAGGCATTTCTAACCGTAAATGAAGGACTCTCTCAGCTCCTACCAGCAAAAAAAAAATAAATAAAAAAATAAAAAAATTCTTACATGTTTCATGTTCCTTGAACAACAAATGAGCATTTGAGGCTAAAAAACATACCTAGATAAGTTTTGAATACAGATAATAGTACACATCCCTTTTTCAAGAAGCATGTATCAATATCAGATCAGGGCTGATAAAGGGAGTGTTATTGAAAAGGGTACATATTGTTATAATTATTACATGCTTATAATTACACATTGGTACTTATGATACTGAAAAAAATACTGAAAAGAGTATGCATTGTTTATGTATCATAAATAGCAAGATTTTAGCAATTACAGAACTGTAGCTCTATTGTATTTCAACCAGAAGTTTCCAGAAGACCTACCGTACAGTTCTGCAGCTTAAAAAATAACATATATCTTAAATCATAACTTATACAGTGTATTCACCAATTCTGAGCTTACCCTTAACACTAATGCTTCTCAAATCTGTAAGTTTGTACAGAATTTTTGCAAACACATTGGGCTGGTCTTTTCGCCTTGTCCTCACGTAATGTTTCAATGCCTCTAGAATTGGTTCCTGCATCTGTTCCACTCGCTCCGATTCTTCTAGTCCAGAGCGATCTAAATATAAAATAAGAGTATCTTATCTGCAATAATGTATCACTATCTGTGCAATAAAGCAATACAGTGTAACTTATAGTCAAGAATTTAGTTTTATGTAATACATGCATTCAAACTTTATACTTTCCACTTCATTCCTATGAATAAAAATTAAGACGAACTTTTTACAAAATGACACTCTGACACTGAGTACCATATTTACTCCTTTATTTTTAAGAAATCTGATTATCTTTCAGGTAACCATAATTTGTACACATATTTATATAAACATTTCTTATGCTTTCTAAAACTGCATTGTTTAGCTCAATAAATCTTAATATCTATTCAAATACCCATAATTGATCATGTTAACATTATTCAGTTGTGTCTTGTTGTATACTTTCTGCATTGACAATGAATGGATTATTTTTGTGGCCAATCAGAACTTTAGCTACATTGAAAGAGCTAAAAATTCTGCGATTTGCACACCTCAATAGATATGGCAGAATTACAGTATACAGGGAATTATTCACCATCAATTTATTTTCACTAATATTGCCCTTGGTTCAAATTATATCTCTTTTAACTGAATGGTGTTTTGGCAAATTCAAGACAGGACAAAGCTGTTTTTAAGTGTAAAAGGGTGAAAAAAAAAACATGGGGTGAAAGTAACCCTGCATAGCATTCCTTCTGTAAGGAGCTGATTCACAAAATCAGTGACTTATATTTTCATTCCAAATTCATAGATATAGATAATCTAAGATTCAAGGATATATGTCAATATACACAATAAGCTGCTTTCTTTGTTGTTCACACAGGCTGTAAGGTATTGATCATTGCAGAATAAAATCCACAATCTTACGTTAGCAGGTTTATGTATTTGTTGCAATGCTCACTACCTTCATACCCTTATGAAACACCAAGGGAAGTATTTATCACCAATAGTCTAAATAACCTTGTATCAAGATCACGAGCAAGTTTGTACCTCCAGATATAAGACATATTGCCGACAGCACAGCATACTCCATCTCGTCTATGTTCAACACTTTGAGAGAGGAAGCAAATCTAAATATAGTGTCAGTGAGTGTGCCGAAGCCCCCCTTTTGTAGCTGTTCCCGGTCCAGGCTCAGGCCCCCGTTAAACAGCATCACATCCTTGTCCAGGTCATAGCGCGAACACAGCCGTAAAATCTGTAATACATCAACCAATAGGCGTATCATCAAGCATGCTTCTTAAATATTGGGATAATTGGAAAACTGCTGGGTGTTGCTGCACATGATACAAGAAATTAGGTAGAAATGTTGTCCTTGTAAGTCCAGGTACCGGGAAGTGGTTTTCACTTCAAACATTTTAAATTCATTAAGAATTTCAGTTCTATTGCTAAAATAATCAGTTTGTCTTTAATATCACAGATTCAAAATGTTTGCCTAGTAAACTAGTTCTGGTAAAAAGTTTTAGATAAAAGTATTGTGAATGTATGTTCACATTGACTATAGTCAACAGTCACAGAACTACAGTATGTTCCAAGAAATGTTGTTAAAAAAAAATAACACGACATAACAATGAAAAAGACTTGGATTCTTTAAACCTTTTTTGTAAAACCCTGGGTAAAAATCAATTGAACTGAGCAGTTTACAAAGGCAGCATGTGTGACAGGTTAACCACTGTCCAGATCAAAGGGGGGCTCTGTCAGGGTGATTGATGACACAGGTACGGCAGACAGGACCACTGACACCTGTGTCCCCTTCTGATCAATACACAGATCTCCCAGCTGACATAACTCTGACAACAGTTGAGTGATATGTACATACATGTAATGAAACAAAATCATCATGTCTCTACGAATACATTAAACGAGTTACCTATATGAATACATGCATATATACATTTAAACCTTTTAAAAACTGAAGGATTGTAAGATTTATTTCTCAGAATACCATATATGAATTTTATGATATATAGGAGAGGTGTGTTTACCTCAACAAAATTCCTATCCTACATGTAACTCATGCTACATGAAAAGATTTCAAAATGAATTTATATATCAAAAAAAATTGAGAAGCCTGTAAAAATTCATGGAAAAAAATAAATATACCATATTCACTGTCTAAATATATCTAAATCATTGAAAAAGCTTTTCCAGGTTTAATAAAGAAAAAAGAAGGAAGCTTTTGATTGGTGGTGGGCGGACAGGAAGTCGGATCTCTGTCTGGAATTTTTTAGCCCCACAGGTCAGTAAAGTGTCAGCCAAGATGGAACACCATAAACACGCTCTAATAGTTCTACCTCAATCTATCATTGACTTACACGGCCCGAATCTATCTAACATGATGTGAACCAGTTCAGGTTACGACTAGCAATGATGCCTCGATGTCAAGGAAAATATGTTAATTTGAAAAGGGAACAATAGGGGTCATGTAGATGTATGAAAAACCTGTATACAAGATCTGTTCAATAGTGACAGGGTTGTCCCTGTGAAAGTTAATCAGTGTCTTACCATGATTTCTAAACAAGCTGCCTTAAGGAGAGTGATTTGATCTGAGGTAGAAAGGGAGGTAAATCCTGGCATTTTCTTGGCAAATTCAACAATTTTTATGATTCCTTTTGATGAAAGTTCTGTCACTTTATCCCACAACATGGACTTTTCCTTCTTTTGATTCTGCTGCAAAAATTAACATTCATTTCAGAATCCTGCAATTTCTGAGATGAAAGCAATGTTATACTCTGATATTCATTCTTCAATAATGACGACTGAAATTCAATCATAACAGAATGATTTTGTCACATTTTGTTTTGACAAAATCCACTTACTGAGTTTTCTTTTGATGCCTCGTCATTTTCTATGTCACCACGGGTGTCATGACAAGACATGGGGGATAAAACAGCTTCTTCAATCTGTGGAAAAGTCACTCGGTGCGCCTCCAGAATCTCCTGCAGCACGCTCTGCTCGTCCTCCGTCACTTCCTCTATGTTTGAAGACGGGTTCTCTAGCTTTGGCTTCTTCTTCTTGTTTCTGTCATTTCTCACAGCTACAACATTATTTCCAAAAATTTTAAACAACAACATTCCTATCAGTAGAGAACCACACTGTGATCATGTGACAGTAATCAGAAAACTCCTCCCTATATCTGTCATATCTAATTATTCAGTTCAGCTGTTGTTAACTTCCATGAATTGTCTTTAAAATCAATCAAATTACTTCTATTTGATTCAGTAAGAATGGGAATGCTTGCATGCGTTTACCTTCTTTAGACATTCCAGTGGCGTAACACTTCTGTAGACGACAGTATTGGCAGCGGTTTCTGGTAACTTTATTTATGGGACAATTCTTGTCCTTGTGGCAAGTGTACTGCATGTTTTTCTGAACACTTCTCCTGAAGAATCCCTAATGACATCAAGAAATTACATCATATGTCTAATGAAAAAATGTCAAGTGCATAAAAAATGTTTGAAGAAGCTTATAAACAATATCTGCATGCTTTCAGCTGCCTCATACTTTTATACAATGGAGAGCAATGTATATAGTCATATTAATTTACATATAAAGAATGCCACACTGTCTTTATTTTTAAAGTGAAGCGAAGTTTGCCAATTTTAGCAATGCGGTATTAGTTTTGTAAAATTTCAAATGCTTCATTTGCACACTTGTGTATTAGCTGAGGTAGTTGTTTGCAATGCTGTTTAACTTTGTGTCAGGCAAAAGCTAGTGGATTTCTTTTTTATTTACAGCCTAGCAAGTATCCTAATAAATGTGTACCAGGTTGTGTATGCAATCGCTTATCATACCTTGCAGCCCTCACAGGAGCTCACACCATAATGGTAGCCTGAGGACTTGTCACTGCATACCACGCAGGGCTTGTAGACCCGGGGTGGAGGGGGCGGGGAGGGGGACATGCTTATATCAGACATTGTAGTAGGACTCTGCATCTCATACATTCCCTGAGGGTCAAACACTTGACCTGTAAAAAAAGGTTAAAAACATCACAATCATGATACACTTGCTGAGATCTCTTACAAAGTTATATAGACCTGTCAACATCATGCAATGATGTTTGCTGTATGCATATTTACATTGATTCAGCCAGTATTAATTCATTCAAGCATTTTTATATAGGTTTTTTTAAAACTTGGATTACCTTCAATAACTGTGATTAGACTATATACCATATTAATGACATGACGGGGAGCCTTAAATTATAATAAAAAAATTTCTCCATCAGACATCAGAGTGAGATATGCTTATTTGACCTTAATTTCTACACAAGGACTTTTGGAGACAATTCCAAAACTTTTCACCTTTAAGGCCATCAATATATTTAATAGACCTCTATTAGTTATCTCTATTCCAACAAATCAAATTTTCTGCAAGATACTGTGGAATCATTAAAATTTGTGGGGGCCAATTTTCTTAGATTGCTTCAATTTTGCAGGTTCGTTGGGAACTATTTTCGTGTATTCTCGGATACTTACAAAAAGAAATATGACTTTATAGTGCTAATTTATTTATCCGTGGAGGATTTTAATTCGTCGATAAGCGATGCCCACGAATTCAACGAAAATTAAGCCACAACGAAATCTAATGATTCCACACTACCAAGAAAAATCTTTTATCAAATTTGTAGTACCCAATACTTGAAAACACACCCCCACATCTAAGATCTAACATTTCAAAACGTTTAATCTTCCTAATTAAACTGCTATTTCCATGATTTTTTCCTACAAGGCAATCTATAAAATTGTCAACTTAAGAAGGCATTGAACACTGAGACACCATGAAGTTCTGAGATCGTGGATGGTGTCACAGAATTAGCTGGCAGTCTAATTCTATGCAGAGGCTGGTCTAGCTGCCACGGAAACAAAAACAACAATCAATAGCCTGCTCACTGAGGACTTTACAGACTTCTGGTATCTGTCCTTGAAAATCTGATGTATTAAATCATACATTCAATTAGAGTACTGTAAACGTATTACATTTGGTTAAGTATTCTATTTAGTGTTTTTGGCGGAATGCGGCTTCAACTAAATCAATGCATGCTAAATGCCATGCAGATATGTATAAGAAAAGTCACATTCAGGAATACGCTAATTCAAATCCACACCAACTTGTTTAACTATTTTCCGCCAAATATAATACGTTTACAGTATGTCCATGGTGAACTAAGTACAGGAAGGTCATTTGTGCTGGTGAAATATTCTTGCAGGGACTACATAACATGTGCTTGTTACATACGTAAAATTAATTTATTATCTTCAATAATATGGTAAATGATTGTACTCTATGACACTGCAAGCACATGTGTATGAATTACATCGATTATTAAATTCAATGAAAATTATTGAGACAGTCTTGACTGAAGTCAAGAGGATATCAAATGATGAGTTTGCTGACACATCACTGAGATCTTAATGAATCAGTGAGATATTGCTGACACATCACTGAAATCTTAATGAATCAGTGAGATATTGCTGACATATCACTGAAATCTTAATGAATCAGTGAGATATTGCTGACACATCACTGAAATCTTAATGAATCAGTGAGATATTGCTGACACATCACTGAGATATTAATGAATCAGTGAGATATTGCTGACACATCACTGAAATCTTAATGAATCAGTGATATATTGCTGACACATCACTGAAATCTTAATGAATCAGTGAGATATTGCTGACACATCACTGAAATCTTAATGAATCAGTGAGATATTGCTGACACATCACTGAGATATTAATGAATCAGTGAGATATTGCTGACACATCACTGAAATCTTAATGAATCAGTGAGATATTGCCGAGATATCAAAGAAATAACATGTTCTGAAGAATTTACTCTATTGCATTTTGTAAGGACATGCATACCTGGGTAAACTTTGTTTGCTTCTATAGAAACCATAGATATTGCTATAGATTATTGTTATGGTATTTTACCTTAAAAGGTTGTTTACAAGGGCATGTAGTACGTACTCAAATGTGACATGTCATTGCACTTAACAACTTTTAACCCTGTAAACATTTCTATCATTATATATTATTATGTCATCATTTTCTTATTGTTTTCACACAATACTCCATATGTCTTTATTGTACAGGGTTTCAATAAATTTAATAAACATCTTACATAAATGCATGGATCAAAAACCAGAAAATATTGATTTATAAATTATTCAAGTTTAGAGTACTGGTAACTATTGAGTAGAAGATTTATCATGAATATGATTTCTACCTCCTAAATAAAGTGCCCTTGAATTTAATGAAGATATACCAATTAATTAAGTGGCAGAAAAGATAAGTCTTCAATTAGGCTCTTCAGAGGCTACAATGACATTGTATTCCTCTAATTACCATAATTATGTGTGATAATGATTTATCCAAATGTCATCAGTACAAAAGCCACTAAAATATGGATCCCACTTACAATTTTTCGCAGATCCTTTGAGTTCACATTAGTTAAAAGTACCATTAATGGTTAGGTGGAGAAATCTTATTAATACACACTTCATGATATTAAACAGTTGACAGTGCTGAAACATTGAAGTTCATCATCTTCTAGACATCAATGATATCAGATCCTAATATACACAAGTACCAGTACTCATTACACTTACAACGTTACCTAAGCAGGGTTTGACATTAAGTTTTTTATTTACTAGACCAGTCAGGCTACCTCAGCAACTTTTTACTAGCCCTGACTCTTTTACTATTAGCCCTGACCAATTTTGACAAAAATAAACTAAAAGTAATGACAAACATAAAATATTAAATACCTGTATCTGTTTAATTGTGTTGGTTTAAATTATCTTTACCAAAAATGAGTCATTCAACACTATAATTTAAGATTTAATTTACTCAAACTGTACTAATAATGATACAAGTTTTCAATGGTTGACCAGGGACCAACAAAACTTTAGGGAGACTTTACTTCTCCATAACAGAGATATATGGAGAAGTTTGAGAAATCGGGGAGACTTTCATTACTTGATAATGGAATAACATTAATGATGATATACACAAATTTAACCTAGCTTTAATAATTTAAATTAGATCAAGTTACCAACAAATTCACTGTTATATCAACACTAGCCTTAAAGTAATTAACATCGTTTTTTACAGCATGTGTTTGCATCACCCGTATCTATAACCCCTAAAGATAAGACAGACTCGATTAATTAATAACAAGAGGCATCTAAGCTGAGTTTGTGAAGACGTTTTTAGAATTAAATAATTATCATTTTATTGCCCTTGGGGTTAATTTACATGATTATGAACTTGGTGTACAAGGCGACTTTAAACATTTGGTTCGGAGGAAATTCCGACAAAGTTACCGATCAAAAAGTGAGACTTAGCATTTCCCCCCCTTCATCCTCTAGGTTAGTCCTTGGGTTGTACTTAAATGACGGTTTCTAGAATTTATGCCTGTTAGGAAAAGAGCTTTTACTTCTATCAATATTAGTATTACAAAAAATTATATATATGTGCACACTTTTTTTCACATGACCAGTCGGGCTAGTACACAGACATTTAACCCGACCGGACCTATCGTTTACTAGACAAAGTCTGTCCGGTGTGCCTTAGTGTCAAACCCTGCTAAGATAAGTTTCAGTTATAAATGCCATAAATTACTTCATCAGTCCTTTACATTATATGATTCATGGTTCATAGCTTCAAATAACTGATGTGCATTAGCTTCCATTTATCAAATCCCATTATATGTTACTTAATAAATCCATTTTTTAAATTATCAAATTGTCAAACTATCAATGGCTGATTATCAGGATGAGGTTGCCAGCTAGGATATCTTTAGTTCTGCTCCTCTGTTTGAAGAGCTTTGACTTACTTTTGATGCCCTGGTGCACCATGAAGTTCGTCTTCTGACTGTAGCCATACGGGTCATAAGCTCCCTGGGCCATGTAGGCGGCATGGTGCTCCATTCCATAGGGCTGCTCCGCATTCATCGGTGCTGTAATTCAAACAAGACTTCATTTTAACCACTCTGTATGTACGGTGCTTATCACCCACGATTTCTCAATAAAACACAGCATCCTTTCTTAACCACAGCAAGGCACGACATATAAAAGGATATAAGTGTACATATCAATGTTATTGTGAAATCAATACAGCTTGTAAACATTCCATGAATGTACTCTGACATAACTCATTTACTGTTCAGCAGGGAATTTTACACACAGATAGACAACAGTAAGAGCGGTTCACACAGGCACACACACAAAACATACATAGCCAATCGGCTCTGTTTGCAATGTTATGGAATGAGCTATCTAACCATGTCCGTGAAGTTGGCATTAGGCCAAACATCAGCTTAAACGAATTTTTGTCAACACATGAACTTAACCCTTTATACTCAATCGTTTTGATACATTTTAGACAGAAACTACAAAAAACTAATACAAGAAATACCTACATTTCCGCTCGGACATTTTCAATGACGAGTGAGGCGTGAACTAGAGAAAATATATTCATGTCTGTATTGTTGTCATGCCTGGTCAGTAATGAGAAAAGGGAAGTAACTTGCGAAAACCAAAACAAAGGAGCCTAAAAACCCCAAAAGACCCCCACGTTATGAATATAATACACTACGTTGCTTTATTAAAAAATGCAATTATTATAATTATTATTTAAATCTATTTATATACTAAAACGGGAGCATTGTTTTTTTTCAATTTCAATATTAGTGTACATTTATGATTTACTTTTTAAAAAAATATACATGGACATGTAAGTCAAACACTGTTTTAACTTGCACAAAATATGAGCGATTTACCTCTTTGTGTAATTTATCACTGACAATATGCAGCTCAAGCTGATAGTAAATGGTTCCCTACATATTTTTGATTTTTACAATTACCGGAAAATGTAACTATTTACGAAAATACACACAAATCTATACTTTTTTCAACAGTTGATATTTGACCTAAATTTTTACTCCCTCCTAAACCCTTTCAAAAATTGTTTCCAGCAAGATATGTTTTTTCATAAATCAAATATCATTTCATTCTTTGAATTACACCTGTAAAGTAAAAATAAATACTGGAATATAAGAAAATTTATTTGAAAAAAAGGAGGCGATTAATTATAATTATATACAGTTATGAAAAAAAATAAAGAAAAAATTTCAGATAACATTTTTTTTCTCGAAAAAAGTGTGAAGAAACCTTGCTGACCCTCTTCCCTAAATAAAAAACCATGAGTTCATCACATTCTCTGTCTATCAAATGGACACCCAATACTTCTCCACACTTCCTATTTCCGTGTAATCCAGAAATCAATATACACTCTACGTCAGAGGGTCACTGTCCTAAGGCCACGAGTATTGCACTTCCATGACCGAAATATTAATATGTGCTCCAAAAACTATCAGGCATAGTAAAAACACACACAAATCTTAACTTTTATTGTGATACATGGTAATGCACAAAACACTAATTACAAAATAAATTCATGCAATTCTTACATTACCACATGAAAATATAAACTATTTCAAAAATCAAACAGTGAAAAGGTAAGATATTTGTTTAATTAAAAAGACTGAATTCTAATAGTAAAAACATTTTTTGGCCAACACACAAAAAAATGGATTTTTCCTTTGTGCAGATTTTGGGCCAGTCAGATAACCCTTATTTAATCTTTCTAATTTTATTGATTTTTAGAAATTGTGCACGTTTAATTTTTCTATAAATGCAGAATTTTTACTATGATCATTAAATCATCTCTAATTCAATTTCTTTTCTCACAGCTTTATTCCAATTATAACTACCTACATTATGTTTTAAGACGGCAATTGTAATCAATCAATGTCCAATTTAACGATCCAATTTCATCAGAATGAAATCTTAACTAATGTGACTAAATCAAAGTACTTATATGCCATTCCATTACATGTGTATTTTATAATAATCAAAATGTGAAAAATCTTTCTTGAGTCGCTATACTGTAAATTCCTAATTAAATGCTAGGAATTAATATCCCCGTAAAATAGCCAGAAGCAGCCCTCGCGGATTTTAAAATCTCGCTTTTATTTTCTGAGAGCTGAGAACTATAAAAAATTAGTATGAAAATCCCAAGTTTGCGATTTTATATTTTCGCGATTTGATACAAAAGGGGGGAATTGCTAACTAAAGTACTCGCATATAATCAGGAATCTACAGTATAATATACAAATAAAGCTTTAAAGTTGATCTGATGATTTTTAAAATGACATAAAGCTCTCCTCCTACATTATTCCCAAAAAATTAAATGGTTGAGTATAAACTATGCTTCATCAGGTTGGGACTGGAATACATGTATACTATTCTAAGGATTTCTTTTAATCCATGGATTAACCAGGCTCTGCTGTACAGAAATCAAATGCCTCTAAAGAAACTGCCATTCCTTAAACTCTATTTGAATCTTTGATTATCATAAACCATTTATTTCTAATAATTGATACTAATTTCATATGCTTGTTGACCATCACTATACTTTTATCTAAAATCTATCTTTTGTACAATTTTATAGGTTAATCTTTCTGTTAGCGAAAATGATGTTTTTATACTATATAGATGTATGTGTTATACAGGGCCTTTTTTACCCCATGGTCCACCAGGGCTGTAAAGATTTTGCCTAGAAACACAGCTGTGGCTAAAGAGAAGTAACTGACAGCCCTGTTTTAATTTTCTCACTGTCAATGAAGGTGAAAAGGGAAAAAACATAACCGGTGATAATTTCCACCTATAAAAAATTATTTCTTTCTATCCTTTTTTCTAAAATTTAACATGTACAATAAAGGAAAATTATGGTATAAAGAAAGTCGATTTGGATCAAATGCAGTTCTGTGAAGGTCAGCCATTTGAAGGATGTTGACAGACTTTATAATAAGATAATGAAAGGAAAAGTGAGCATTTAGTTTAATATTCCACATTCCCACATTACCTGATATGATACACCTAATGAATGGTAGGGTACATATCAAATACACAAAATAATTCAATACAGGGTAATGACTCCCTAAAAATTATAACACTTCCAGTGCAAATTATAATGCACATCTATACTTGACTGAGTCTTTAACAATAAAATTTAATAATTCAATAGGGCCAAAACTCAAAGAGAAATCAGGGAATCAGAATTTCTTGGCAACATCCCCATCTACAAATTTTGTCCTAAATACCCGGCCTACATTTGAAACTTTATGAAATTTTCTGCAGTGGTTTAAAGGGAGTTTGCACTGACAATCTGTTAATTTCCATATATATTCAACAAGCATTGTGAGAGGATGACTAACTGACAAACAGGTGAAAAACATTATACCCCTGCAACTTATTGCATGGGGGTATCATAAAAAGTACAGCTAATAAATCCAGCCAAAGCCTATACTGAGCTATGAATTGGGACCCTCACCCGAGTCCTCAATAACAAATGACTTCAATATACAGATAATTTATATCACCTTGAAACAAACCTTTGTAAGAAGTGAGAAAAACATGAGGTAAGGATAGTAAAAAATTAACCAGTCATACGCTTTATATCAGCTTTTCATGTTGTTTTTACCAGGCATATGTAAGGAAGATACTTCCCTCTGGATAAATATGTATATCAATAAAAAGGATTCAGGTAATCAGTGAATTTACCTGTGATTGCTTATATTTTTTTAAGACTACATAATGTGTTCATGAATCATATACCTTTTTCAGAAAATTATTACAAACTGCTACATGTCAAAGAGGTATACATATATGATATATTATACGTGTACACTTAAACTGTTACACGGTATCTATTTCTGAGCTAGACCCTAAAGGTAAAAAGTAGAACCTCTCCTGTAAACCATCAATAACTAATAACTAAGTGTTTAACCTATCTCATAGCACAAATATTGTATACACAAGAAGTCTTCTCTGAAATCTATTTTACTACTGTATCAATCTCCACCTGCCAGGAGCCTGTGGTCAAATAGACAGAGAAACCTTCAAGTATACCCTTTGATGACTTGGTAAAAATTGAAGAAAGTACAAATCATAACAGTCACATAGATTTGACATAATTGTAAAGTTCACTTACGGAAATCCCCTCCAACAATGATAATATCAGAATTCAACTGTTGAACCCCAGGTTTTACCATGACATACATCAGACGCAGTGTGGTTGCGATTGTCGAAGTGAAGACTATCAGGCTAATGTCATGCAAGCCCGCGTTTTACTAATAAGTATATATATAAAGCCGTCTACGTCAGATCAATAGCGGCACAGGTCAACGACCCCATTTCTGATTACCTTCCAAAAAGTCAATGGCTCCATGATTCAAAAGCTGCATGTGGCTGGAATCTGATGACATTGGGTCATGCCCCATCCCGGGGTTCATTCTGTCCGTCTTCATACACCACCCAGTCTCCTTCTACGCATCATCTACAAACAAAAGAGTGGTCATTCATTGGTGTCCACATGTAGGTCACACGTGTTTTGTCTATACCAAAACCTTTACATTGTCATTTTTACAGGTAAATAATCTTACTTCATGTTAAAGATCATTTACATTTAATCTGTTTTGTCTAGTACATGCAAAAAATGAAGACAGTACATGTAAAACAGACTAGGAAATGATTGAGGCATTCTGTACATAGTTCTTTATTCACAATCGTTGTTTGTTTCCAAAAATAGCAGAGAGGTATCAATGACCTTTCTGTGAGTTTTTTTTTTTGGTTAACCTAATTCTCCCCACTGTGAGGGGGTCAAACTACTAATGATCATCCAGACCATTGTGTGCTCATCCTTTTTATCCTGTTTCACTATCCAATCTAGGTCAAAGGACAATGTCCTCAATCCCCATCTCAAATTAAAAAAAAAAGATGAGTGTGTAAAGATTCAATTTACTTAAAACCAGCTTTATGAATAAATAATTTATTGTGTTTATCCTTAATCTTTCACATAATCTCACATAACAATTTTTTAAAAGTACATAGATGTTCAGTTTGCTAGGTCTCTGAATTATCAGTAATTATTGCATGTGTATAATTGTCCATAATTACTACAATAAGCCCACTACAGAAATAAAATGACACACAGATGGAGAGAGAGACACGACATCTCAAACTATATGTAGGCAAAAAGCCACAAAAAACCTACAAGTCACATGTAAACTCTATACTTTGTGTTACTCCACAGATAATTGAATGTTGATACAAGTAACTAAATGAACTGTTCACGGTTTTAAGTTCAGGAAAAATGTTGATATTTTAGAATGGAAATATTTTTTTGTTATTTTTGTTTTGTTCCATAATATTTAGAAATGGTTTCAAATTAAGAGTCTGTCACCACTGATGGAAGAATAAGGTATGTCCATTAGGCGGCACACTTTGTTTTGAGCGCCTCTCTCTCTCTCTCTGTAACAACAGATGGAAAGACAATAAAAAGATCCATCTGCTACAGTTTAATAGTTTGCTATCTTTATCATGAGTCTTTCAAACCACATAAATTGACTAGGGCCAGTATTTCATAAATTTTAACAATTCTTCAAAAAGCTCAAAATCCCCAAAGTTTTGATTCATAAATTATATCCCCACTGAAATGACAACAACGGCAGGTCTCTGTATATCAACAAGAATTACTTGCTACCTTCAGACTGGCAGGAATATACAAATAAAGCATGTCTCCTCTAATTAGCTGGACGTGCTGCACACACTTGACACAAGCCATCATATGATATTTTAATGCCTTACATCAATGATAGTGCTGAGTTCCTTGGAAATTATCAAGGCAATGTCTTTTCATTGTTAATGAAATTACAGGGAATATTAATACATATATTCAGATGTATTAATCTACAATTATTTCAAATGACACATCTAACTATTCAAATTTAAAAGATCTTGTCCCGGTAAATGAAAGATGCATACAGGTTAATGAAATTCAGGATAAAAATGATGCTTCATGACAATAGATTTGTTTGAAATGGTATACCGGCCAGGGGCTTAATATTTTGGTAAACGATTAAAAATTTTAATGTCAATTTCATTGTAATATGAAGGAAATATAAAGTAACAAATCTCAGAGTTTTGTTCATTTTTGACAAATGAAATAACAAGCTCTTGACTTCCCCTTTAAAATGATGTCAAATTGAATATAGGTATCAAGATTACTTTTCCCATGATTTAATATAGAATGTCAAGAGACTGTTTTATTTTCAACATTCCAGGTAATTTTTTTCAAGCCTTCAAGTATGGGAAAAAGTTCTAGCATATCAATTTTGACGTCATAATACTTCTTGCACCAAAAAGACATTCTTGAATCATTTACTTGATCTTGACCTTAATTTTTATGAATGAGCATCTATACTTGCAGAACTGTAGCTACTTAAGTTGATGGACCATTATCGGTCAACCAAAATTTCCTAGTCCATCAACCCAAACTTCTGGTGGAGCTACAGTTTTGCAGCTTTATATTTTTCTGCTTGATATTTTGAAGAAAAAAGATTATAAAATGTTGCACATTTATTCATTCCAATTAGGTTATATTGATTATATATTAATTCATTGTGGTTCAAACTAATATAGCCAATAACAAAAGCTTAAAGAGGAATTGGTAGTAACAGGTGTTCTATAAACAAAAAAACCATCTGCAAAATAGCATGAATCCAAAAACACAATATTAAATTCATGTATCAATCGCAGTTGTTTCTAAAAATATATATAAACGAATGCATTTATTTTCTGTAACAAAAATCTGACATCTGAATATGATCAAATTTCACCTTAATTAAAATAATTTTCTTTAAATTCATGTGGCCACTTGCACTCCCTGTAAAAATATTGCTTAACAGATCACACCTTAAACAATTCATTAAATACATATACCTGTATCATCCAAATCCAGAACACTTGATGCTTTTTATGTGAATTAATTCATCCCAGACCAAAAATCCAGCAGGAGAGACCAACACAAAAACACTCACAAGAAAAAAGACACCAGTGCAGATAGACAGCAGTCTGTGTCAGGTATGAAGTTGTTCTACAGAATTTAGCCAACCATGAAAAACAACTCCTGGTCGGAATAGGATAGCCCAGGGTCAGTAGGTAATGCGACACCTCTCGGTAATGTCTGCCCGGCTATATATTGAGACTGGTCTGGATATAACTGGGTAATGTTATACATTGTGGAATGGATTAACTCTTTACTTCAAAAGCAGGATATATTTTAGCCTTTTTTAGGGACTTAAAAAAATACCACTGTTTGAAAAAGCTTTTCTCACTCTTTATTGTGTTAAATAATGCCATTGTAACATTTGTAAAGAAAGATTATTCAACTAAAGCTAACATCCATAGAAGAACATGTAAGTAGGCATACAATGGCTGCAGGCATTATTATGGTTGACAGATTAGAAAAAGCTGAGAGATCTACTAGATTATACATGTAGTAGTAAATGCTGTATATATACAGAGTCATTTCGGTAGTTAATCCACTTAATATTACCCGATACATGCACACGCAATATCATTTTATAAAAAATGTTAATAACCTATTTTTCATAAAAATTAAATTATGTCTTATTTTAATCTACTGCCATACCAAACCCTTCTAAATAAAAAAAAAATAATTTAGTTTGAAATTCACAGAAACAAAAATGAGAAATTTTTAATAAAATTTATTAAAGTGTAACGAAATAATTACGGGTATAGTTACATAATGACATTCTAAACCATACATTATAAATAACTTACAGGAAAAAAACTTAAACGGTTCCATTGATTGCAACCTCCATAAACTAAATTGGATATTGGAATGTAAAATTTGGAATCTGCATGCTAACTGTCTGCCTAAGGAACATTCTCCCCTTAAAATGTTACTTCAAATGCAGCACGTGTAACCACCTTCTGAACACCTGGGGTCTGGCACACAAATAGATATTTACAATACCAATTTATTCTGAACCAGAACTAAGACTTGTACATGTATAAAATAATTAAATAAATTAAGACTATTTAAGACAGTATCAACCACTAATATTTCTGAATTAAGGTGCATTAAATTCACTTTTTTCTCAAATTAACTTTTAAGTGTTACAAGGACATCACTGTATGCTAAATGTATCTTAGATTATCATCAGTACAATTAAGTTAAATTCTTAATATCCTCAGATAAAGAATGCATTGGTTGGATGGTCAGGGCCAGTTTTAGACTGTATTGATCTCCTTTAAAAGAGCTTTCTATAAAAGTATAGAGAAAATATCGTATCAAAATTTTGAAATGTAAAATTATATGGATTTTTTCTTTATCAAATAATAGTTTATAGCTAAACAAACCACATCTCAAACTTTAAGAAAGTTCTGATGGTTGATTTGCTACCATATCCAGCCCTTCAATCCGTACACTAATGCAGTTTAAATGTTGTTAAACTTGTCTCCCCCCCCCCCCCCCCCCCATTTCAGTTAAACTGGAAGGCCTGGCCCGAGGACCATAAAATGAGAACAAGTAAAATTTTAGATTTTGAATATCATAATACATGTATATTTCAAACCCAAATGTCTAAAAAATTGCAAGTTTGTATGATTTACAAACGCAAGTGAATGTTGAAAAACTTATCTTATTTTTTAAAGCCTCTCCCCACCCCTACAAATGAAATAGCTATATGAAAAAATTATGCATGCAGATGTACATCAGGTGATTTTTATCAATATACATGTCACATTCTTTCTGCTGATATTCATCACTAGAGCCTTCATTACATCTAGATAACAGTGCAAAAAAGCAAACTCAACAAAACTATTATACCCCCCCCCCCCCCCAAAAACAAAAAAAAAAAAAACACACACACACACAAATTTACTTTTTTTCAAATGTAACAATACTTATTCATCACCAAACTGAAAAAAATCAAATTCAAAATTTATAAATAATAAAGTCATGCAACTCTCTTTTGTTCAAGTCAAGAAAAAGCAAATCATATCCCCCCCCCAAAAAAAAATAAAAAATAAAACATACATTGTTATCCCTTTGGAAGCCCCAAAATTGATTACACATAGCCCTAGCACATGAAATCAACTGCTTTTGATAAGCTCATATTTAATGGCCTTCTAGAATTAAAGTAGGATAGGTCATTCTAGGTTGTTGACCAGAGTCTGTTTGAACACGTTGATAGTGCGCCTAGTCTAAATACACACTCCATGCACACAACAGGAATGCTCAGACTTGTTAACTCTGAGTCTCATCAGGATAATCTTCATTATCTTTCCAAAACTCCTACTCTCTTGAGCATTTATACTGTTCCCGGTGGTTTTGTGTTTATAGATTGTAAATACATAAATCTACCATGAAACATAACAAACCGATTCCTAGGTTGTACCGTTTTCTTTTTTCTGACTATGAAATAGCGCTGTATTGATTTAATCTTTTAATAGGTCATTTCTTCTGATGATGATGAATATCATCTCTGGATCCATTATTATGATGTGGTCAATGGACAGCAACCAACAATAAATAAAGTAAGCATAGCAAATCAATGAAATCCTAGCTAGTACTTGGTATGCATTTTGTACAGTATACAAGTATATATGGAGAACCCAATAAGGGTACTTTACTGTACAACTCCTACAAAGCACTGACATACATGTACTCTACTGTACTTTTAAGATATCCAGAAGCAAAAACAAACATATGATATTTTAAGTGCTCTTAATTCCATGATAAACTGTAAACAGTTTCATTTTCATAAAAGAACCATGATCCCCTGGCTATTGGAGGGTAAGGTCCTGACTGTTATTGACCATTGCCCAGGTAGATTACACAGTACACAACTAAGAATGAAACAGGTAGGGGTCACTCCGACCTGTCGATAGAATTCCACTGTCCATACCAGTTTAAATGGAAGAATGCCAGACAGCCCATTATTGCTTCAATTTGTCTGGATTGGCCAGGACAATGAATGATTTAGGACTTTATGGTGGATATTGGCTTGCAGCAAGGGGCTGTGGTGATGCGTTGAGTATTTTTTGTATTCTGTGCAGGTGTTTTACTCCAGTTCAAAAGAAGATTAACTGTTATTCGCTTGACCCATATCAATGAGCATGTCTGAATCAAAATGACTTGAACTTAAGTTGTCCAGGAAAAAAAAATCTTTCAATGGTTTGTTTACGAGATGCTGCAGTGTTCCTGAAGTAGACATATCATTATTCTGTGCCCAATACAAAATCATCAACATTGAAAGCTTAATGATACAGAACAAAGTTTTTGATTACCTTTTTCCAATGTACTTGTGGGAACCCATATCCTTATGGAACTTGGGGATGTTAGTCAATTCAAGAAAAGACTATATTTCATGTGTCATTAAAAGCCTAGTGAATTATATATGTGTGGGAAATAACCCATCTGTTTCACCAGACCTAACCAATGTTTCTATTTCTCTTACAGATTTAATGTCTGTCTCCTGTGTATATTTTCTCAAGGTTCACTGCTTTTGTGACCTTAAACTTTTCAACCCTGACCAAATTAAATAACTAGGAAAAATGTAAATTAATTGACGACATGAGGAGACAAAAGGATGTTTGTTTTGTGACAAAAAATACAAAATTTGCATTATTGTCAACCAAATACAAAGTTAAGAAATTAACTAAAGAAAACATATTGTGAAATTCAAATCATGCATTCACAATACCACATTACAGAACTTCTTTGTTTTAATAGTATCTTTTCAGAACAATTTCAGAGCTTTAATGTATTAATCATTTCAATAACATTAAGAAGGCTAATATTTTGTAACTAAATAGAAACAATTAAATTCAATATCAAAATAAGATTTAAATACTCAAAACTCTGTCCTGACAATTTTGTCTTGTTCATTTTTTTTGCTCCTGATATCAAATTGAAAATCTTATAGATGCATTATAATATATGGATTGCTCTAATCCATCATATCATTAACATTGTAAAATTGTGATCATTCAAAATGCACTTCACAACGTCAAGGCTTTTTGGTTGTGCGGAGTTCTGTAATCACAAAGCCTTGACATTGTGAAGATGTTTCAGTTGATACAATCATTGCACCTTGTGTGGGTGGCTTGGTTGGTAATACTGTCAGTTACAATCAAAAGTCAATAACACTTCATTAAAGTATTGGTAGGCCAAAAAAGAACTTCAGTTGTCTGAAAGAATGTCTTTGTAACGGTGGGAATTCAAAGGTCTGAGGTGAGAAACCTAAGTAATAAAGACTGTAGTCATTCACCAGCACTGAACTAACACAGTTATGAAAAGGATCTACTGCCTCCTTTCAAGCATCAAAATAAAAGTATTGAACATAGAAACAACAGTTAATCATTCTCATTCAGATGACTTATTTAAATGACTTGATCATTTGAATTGATACAATTAATCTGCCAATTTAAGTATGTTCACGTTTGATTTTAGATGGTAAGCTGTTACTTCTTTCATAAAATATATCTAAGATGTACATACAAAAAACTTTTTTGAGTAATATGATTCATGAACATACAGAAGACTAGCTCTTTCATTTATTTATACCATTAACTACATGAAGTTTATGGATCCAAATAAATTATAGAAAAACTCCTGAATTTGATCAATCATTTTTAAAATTCAAATAATTAAGCCATAGTTCTTTGTAGAGGGTTGATAGTTTAATATGTTAATATTTAGCCCACTTGATAGCACATCCATGCAACAAATGACTAGCCATGCAAAAAACATTCTCAAAAAATCAGCTACCGGTAGTTAATGGCCACGGGCTGTTAAACCAAAATGGTCATCTTTAAAACACAAAAGGCCAGTCTAATTTTATAACTGCGTACAATAAGAACCAGGATTTCCACGGATTGATAGACCTCATCAGATATAATCCCAGGCAAAACTATTCCATTAAGATGGAAAATGATAAGAATATTTCATTTCATGTTGTATTTGATTAAAAATTACAACAATTAAACAGTGTTATTTTTTCAAGTTACATTTAATATGAAAAAAGTTTAATAAGATTTGATAGCAATACATATCAAAATCTTCTGTTGTTTTTCCAACATTGCATGATGTATAGCCATCGATTAGTTATCTAAGAATGTCTAGAGCGCATGTTATTAGCTCAAGATGTATCAGGAACTGGACCTAATTGCATATTTGACAAGAACAAATAAGATTCACTTGGCATTGAATTTGGTCTGAATTTTAGAGTCAAAACTTCACTGAATTCATATAAAAAACAAACTGTTATATAAATTTGTTGCTAAAAAGATAAGTTGTACAAAAGTCAAGCAAAATTTAAATGTTTATATAAGACTTTATTTCGTTAGTGTGATGTTTTCCTACTTTTCTCACCACTGAGATGGCCTGTGCAAAAATTACCACTTTCTCATTCTTTTTAGCTGTAGAAAATACTGTTCACATGCCGAATGCAATATTTGTCAACCAAATTAGAAACATTTTGAATGTGTTATTTTTCAAGTACATGTATATAGATAAAGTTGAAATCACTGGAAACCCCTTTAATGGTCAATGGATCAAGCCAATATCTTATTATTTTAAAAAAGCTTATAACATATTCTATGATTTCTACAGAAAACAAAATTTTCTGTACTCATGTCATATTGCCAAAACAATAATTAAATGGGAAGTTTGGATTTTTTGTTTCTGACAAATAAACACTGCATGAAGTTATTGAACTCAGAGTATACTTAAATGATGCTCAAATTTCAAGGCAAAAAAGATAACTATAGTATAATCCTTTAATGTTCACTAATACATCGGTCATGATTTGTCACCATATAATGTTTACATAACTTTGTCTTTACTGATAAATCATGAATTGTCTTTGCTTTTATATACAAAACTTCACAAGTTCTATTTTAGACTTGTGCATGATTTGTCCACTCAAATATCGTTAAGTTATAAATCAGAAGTTTCTGTAACTGATTTGAATCATGAAAGTGACATTATCATACCAACATGCATCAGACAAACATTCCCACTCTCTTACACTTGTATGCTTTATACAATAGCATTCAGGTAAAGTTAAAGAGCACACCATGGGAAGGAGGCTAAGAGTTCAATGTATATTGATGACACATGGAGCTTTAGGTGTACTCTAATCTCTTAAGTTCCAGGTGATTTCCTGCAAATGTCTTGAATTGTGGATTGTATTTTTATAAATCTATATAATTAATAAGAAACAGGATATGAGAAAGAAGAACAAGATTCAAATAAAACTGAATTGGATGGTCTTCCTTGATCTGTGAGTGAGCACAATTAGAGACAGGGTCAATTCAGTCTGGGTTTTATCTACATACAAGTTACATGTATCTTATTAGGTATTAAACAATGATGTTCACATTATGTACGGATAAATCAATTTGGTTTTTTTTTTCTCATTCATTTCTTTATTTTAAAAAAATCAGAAAATACATACTGGTACTGTTGTGCAAAAGAATGAGGCCGACTCAACATATATAATTCAATCTACGTAACCAATTTAGGGACTCTAGATGAATCTGATACTCTATATATAAATCTTTCTAGAATGGTTAGGTGCATTGTTGGAAAGTCATGACAAGTCTTGCTGACATCTGACCAATCATCATGTTTTACTTGCTCTAAGAAATATCTACACTATTGTATTTCAATCCTCCAATGAGAAAGGGAAATCTTCTTCACAAAAGTAAAGAGGAGCCAATCAGAATATGGCATATGACAGAGTTACAGTAAGTAAGTTGAAATAACATAAAGTAAGCTTATGTGAGGCTTCCAACATGGATAAGGTGTATCATTCAATAATTTACTTGACCCCCCACCTCCAAAAAAAAAACCCTCTCAGTGGTTATTTAAGCAAGAGTGAGAGAAGAGAAAGAAGCACCTGAAGATGCTGAAAAGCCTGGATAATCTGTAAGTAGTGTTTTCTGTTGAATTATAATTAGGTTTTTATAAATGATATGCTAGTCTAAGGTAAAGAAAATCATATTTTCATGGCTTTAAGTTTGATGATTTGTTTCAAACAATATAGTTATGACAAAACTTAGTTATAACCTACAGATTTATGGTAGTTCAATATGCGTAGCAGGCCATTTCACATTAAAAAAATTAAACAAGCATTAATGTGACTTAAAAGTTTTTCTTGATTTGTGTGCTAGATCAAAGAATTAGCAAATTTCTAATCAATTTATAGGTTTTAATCAACTCAAGTCTATATAGGCTATCTCACTATATATATGGAGTCCAAGACAAATTCATCATACATCACCTTTTCTTTTCAGCCATTAAGCCATTCTTAAAATTACAAAATCTCAATTAACACAATATTCTATTCACTAAAAAGATGTATTAGAGGAAATGTCATCAATTTTCTTTAAATTACAACAACACACATAACCACTCTATGTATGCAGGACTAAAATAAACTGAAATAAAACATCCTGAAGCCCTGGCCAGATATGACCTTAGCCGAGAAAGTTTTCAAGCCCTAAATGATTTCCTCTTTTCCGGTCAAGATGAAATAAGCAAGCGAGCGTAGGGACATAATGAACATCACAGGAAGCCCACTGTGGCTCTCTCTTCCTTTATTCTTTTCCAGCAGGAAAACTCATTCTCAGTCAATAATTTTACACATGATTATATTTGCACTGTTGCAGACTAAGGTTGATTGCTTGTTTTTCCCACCATTCTATCAAATTTATCAGAACTGTCATAAATCATTCTTTTTAGCTCATTATCAGCTAAGGATCAGGTACAGCACTTTCATATTAAGAATTCTTACCATAAAAAGGTTTATATAGACTACAGCAGAGTCATATTACAGTCACTGATAATGCAGGCAAGATAATAAACATTACAAGGTAAATCTATCAGCTGCAATTAGAGCTTCTCCATCATGCTGCATTATAACGCATCTTCATTCACTCGAATGCAAGTGGTATACAAATCAGATATTAGTGCATGCACTTTTACTGTACATATGTTAGCCTTTGGGCCATCGTGAGCTGTACTATATATATAACTACCGGTATATCATTTGCAATATTTACCTAAATCATTGCCGTCTCTGTCTGTGCATTAAACATGTACTATCCTTGGAATGATCTGGGGTAATCCGTTCCAAATAAAGAAGGGAGCTGTAACACTTGTATCACAACAGAAACAGAACAGTCAAGGTATAGTATTAAAAACTGGAGACAAGACTCACAAATGTCTACAACACTTTCCCACAATTAAAATCTCTATGGTAAATATACCTAAACTACTTGATAAAGTTGTAGTGAACAGTGTGGGATGTTTAGAAGTTGGTCACACTGTGTGGATTTTGAAGGTCATCTGCCCTAGCCTGACCGCTGGATGACCCCCGCTTATTACATCATAGAGCCAGAGCATTGATCTGATCCAGTCTAGCATGCTCACTAGGTTGAATTGCTGTCCTATATTCAGTGAGGGGCCATTAATGGGGAAAAGGGAACTAAAGAAAAACAAAGAGGAAAAAAGTTTGCTACTCCAAAGCTGTACATAGGCACAGTGTATTTCATTCGATGCATGGAGCTTCGATCTTGTTGTTATGTTTAATAAATATTTTCTCTAAATCCACTTAATAAAAAATGTTACTTTATAATCTCCGGAATGATAATGCATGTTTCTGAGAGCATGAATTTTTAAGCAAAGAAGTCATGAATTCTTAACCAGTTAATCATAAAACAATTGCTTTTTTTAATTATTTTTTTTAGTGAATTCATGCACCTTAAAATTTTGCTTCATTGTTTTTCAAAGGGAAATTCATGCAAGCATGTAATGTATGAATGATCTCCATTAATTTACTCATTGATATATTATTTAGAGATTATTCTTGCCGTACAAATGCATTAACATCAATAGAGTCTGCAGTCATTGAACACATTTTCAATTAAAAACTCAAGACAAAACCAGACATTGTGAATTTGCAAATTGATAAATATTAAAGTAATTATATTTATTCATATATATAAACATTTTTGTAACTTTTCTGATCTTCAAACTAGGACTGCAAGGTTTAAAAACTTTCATAGAACAGATTAAATTGTTTATTTATACATATATAGTGTTTTATATCGAACATTCTTAAAATTTTAGAATAATCAATACAGGATAAATATTTGCACTGAAGTCTTGATGTATGAATAAACAAAAAATAATCGTATCACAATCGTTTTCTCATTTCCATTAATTGTCCGGATTTTCTCACTTCACACATACAAAGTGACACTGGCTCGTTCTCACTGCTCATGCAATAAGTAGCTCATTTTTTCTATTGACTATTGGAATAAGATCAAGCATATGTAGAATCTCCAAGTTTTTTATTTTTATAACAAATTATATTTATTTCCTCGAGCTTTCCAATACAATTAGATTCAGACAACAATGGATTTGATAATAAAAAAAGCAAACTCTATTGTTTATAAAGAAACAATTCTTAATATTATATCATTCTCTTAATTGTATAAATATTTACCCTATACTGATCTGATTACAATAGTAAATGAATTTTTTTACAACCTTTAAATATTTGCAGGAAAAAGAAATTTGGATCATATCATATTCTTTGTACCGGTAAATTTACAGAGACTTACCCCTGTAGTACAAAAGGATTCAGTAATGACGTCTTGACTCAATAATTTAACACAACAATGTTTCAATAAATAGTTTCTTTCATGATAACAGTTACATATTACATCTGTTTCAGAATCTGTTGCCCAAAATTTGAATTTAAATTTTTTTTAAATTAATAACTATATGAGTTACTTTGCACTTTTATAAACGTACTATTTTTAGATGAAATAAACGGTCATTGACATGTAGTAGCTTGCAAGGAATGGCCATCAATAAACAGTTAGCAATACTATATGTACTAAACCTGAGAGAGATTCAAATTATAAGAAATGTTTTTGAAGGACTTAGTTAATTTCAAAATTAGTTCCATATATGCTACAGTAACGCCATCTAAAATATTTGAATAATACAAGACAATTCATGTTGAATCTGGCATCGAATCACATAAACCCTTTCAATTATCCTTGAGTTACTATTACCTGCAAGCTTAAACAGGGAATGAATTATATGGCAATCCCCAACAAGCCCACACAGCATATTGTAAGATATGTCCAATGATGTGTCTCCATTATCCCTTTGATAAAAATCTCATTTCCTTTCCAAACAGGATTAACTTGTAGTCAAATTCATGGGATGTCATTAAACTCCTTTGAACAATTTCTAAGACATTTCTGTAGCCGTGACTGACTGGGGCAGGAGACAAAGCCAAGGATCAGAATCAGTACATGACCCTATGTGATAAAAACGGTCTAAAATAACCCCAACAGAACAATAACGCTTTTTCACAATACCTTTCTATTATCATATATCTAAGGTTTTCTATAAGAACATCTTTTTAAAAGTTTTAATTTACATTCGATTCTACAAACTGACAATTTACTGGAATATGATAAAAATACCTCGGAACATTTTCAATAAAAAACTTTTAAAAGCACAGAATTATTTAATAAAATCAACAATGTTAGTTACCTTAGCAAGTACATGTAAAAAGACAATTACAAAAAAGAACAACATATAATTGATTTTAAAATTTCATTACGAATGTAGACAATTCTCCAATAGTACTGTAGTATCACATGTTTACCAGTATACAGGCCAAATTTTATCGATTGCTCAATAATTTTTAAGGTTTGTTGAGACTACCGGTATATTTCATTTCTAGGAAACTTTTTTTAGGCAATAATTGTCCACAGTTTATGCTTTGTGTTCACTAACCCTGAGCGTCTATGATTTATCAACATTCTGTCTTTTTTGGCAACAAGTTTTTTTCCCCTATTTGTTTTTTCCTTAAATTTTTTTCAAAAATCATATCATACAGTAAAACTCGTTAACTAACAACATAGATATAGCGAAATCTTGGATTAACTAAGTTTTGGCGATATTTGGTGGAATATGATTTTGTAACAAGTTAGCATGGATTTGTTTTCTTTATTTCTGAACGTACCTCAGTTTATCTACTTATATCTTTTACATTTGACGATGTACTTGATTTAGCGGACCCCGTTTTCTGCCAAAAATGCTAACTAAATTCAATCTTTAAAATTATATTTTCCAGCAGAAAAAGAGTTTATTCTTAAAAACTATGTCAAATTGTACTAAATTACCAGGGAGCGTCAAGCAGATTCATACATACTGCAAATGAGTATATCTTCAATACATTAATACTCATATAATTACATTCAATTTGTCTGTATATGTCATAATAGAAGACTGAAATATTAACTCATATTTCTTAATTTGTATACATGTGAAAAAACTAGTTAAGATGAATAATAAATGCCACCTTAATAATATATTGGCCTCCCCCACCTCATTTAAAAATATGTCATTTATACACCCTCCACCCACTGTCAACCAATGAAATACAGTATTACAATAGAAATATCTGCGTTTATTAGTTGAAATGAGTAGCACAAAAGGTCAAGTACCTGGGGGAGATGGAGTTGTGCCTGATTCATACTGGGGTGAACAGTCTACAGATAGGCTCAATTCTCCTCTCTCCTCATGCATATCAAATGGAAACAGATCAATAAACACTCATTTCATACAGGAAAAAAAATGTAATGGATATTGACATACCTAAACTGAGAAAATGAAACAGCTTTCTTTTATGGCTGTAATGATAATAAATCTCTGACTCATTATTCCAAGGGTGTATCTTTTTGAGAGACAAAAATACCAGCTGAAATATATTACTTCTTGTTTTTGCTTCTGGCAAAAAAATGTTTGAAATCAGAGGACACATTTACATTGTCTCACTCGTTGAAAAGAAGGATATGTTGTAGTATCAGGTATATTATCCTTTATATGAAGGTACAAGTACAGACTCTATCTGCCGACAAACAAGGAAGAGAATTTCTTCTTTTAACAAGGAACAGAATTTCTTCTTTTACATGGCTGTAATATCACTCCTATAAATGGGTGTGAGACAGAGTTCATACTGTCGTTTTAGTGTTTAAAATCCATTATGATGTCATAATCTATTTCATTAAATTTTCCCAATATTCTATTGCTGAAAATGACTTAGGTAAAAAATGAAACCAATTCCTGGCAGCCAAATTGAAATAATATATAAAACAATCAGGATATATATTATCTTCAATTTTATGTACTTTTAAAATAGATCTAGAAATAGAAAAACCATATTCTAACTGAGAGATTGTTAGAAATACAGCTTACTCCACTTATATTGAAATCGCTTATTTTGAAATTCCGCTTATTTTAAAACAGAAATAAATCCCCAGTTTTTGCCTCTCATTTTCTTTGCATTGATTTAACGGATATAATGAAATTGGCTATTTTGAAATATCGCTTATATTGAAGCCACTGATCGGTCCCCAAAGGTGTTAATTAGTTGTTTTTATAACGGTTATACTAAAGTACTCCCTGGCGGCCGTCGTCACGGTTGGTGACAGTAATTATGCCAGACTGACCGGTTGATATACAAAGGTGTGAATTGATAAGTTCTCATCATGTGTGTTTTTATAAGAATGCGATCGGAGATTATGATGAGGTTTAAGACAGTAACAAAATGAAACTTACAAAACTTATGGATATAGTTTTAATCAAACTTACAAGGACTAATATTCCATGTAATCTGTTCACTGTATTAGATAAATGATGACCAAATAATTTGTTCGGGTTTGGTTTTCTATGCTTACATCGGGATTGAACTTTCAAAAATAGCGGCTTCACACCAGTCAATTTTGTTTATATTGAAATAGGGATATATTGAAATAATTTGCATGGTCCCCTCAATTTCAATATATCCGGAGTAGGCTGTATTGATACTTTGTCAGACAGTTAAGGATATAGTTACTAATTGAACTAATTAAAAGAATGTCAGCAATATTGATACTTTGTCAGACAGTTAAGGATATAGTTACTAATTGAACTAATTGAGAGAATGTCAGCAATATTGATACTTTGTCAGACAGTTAAGGAAATAGTTACTAATTGAACTAATTGAGAGAATGTCAGCAATATTGATACTTTGTCAGACAGTTATTAGGAAATAGTAAGTAATTGAAAATAACAGTTTTTTAAATCATGTACGTACTATACCTAAAACTAATATGCTCTAATACATATGTTTAAAAAAAAAGCTTTAAAAAGCTTAATATTTATTTCCATAAGAGTGATCAAACAATGTCCTTCTCCAGGCCTCATTATTTGACAACCTCCTATAAAAGAAGAAAATCAATTTTGGCCCCTTTCTAAAATGTATCAACATTTTTTAGAATGTTACTTTAACTAATACATGCATGTATATATAACTACATAAATCAAAGCTTCAATTTTTAATCCAATAGTTTTATGTTTCAAATAAAGGTTCTATTATCTAATGTCTCAATGAGCTCTTCTGGTAGTCATTGGAAAGAAAAAATCTATTTTTTTGAATTAGCTATCCATATTATTACAAACTTACTTTATGGATATACCGTAATGGATATAGCAAAATAACTCCACTGGTCCCTAGGACCTCACTATGTAACCAAGTTAAACTGTTTATAGATATATAGGTGTTATTTTCAAGAGTTAACATAGATGTGAATTTTTTACCCATTCTTATTTATGTCCCCTTGTTAACAAGTGTGTGACTGTCAGTCAATATATCAGGTCTTACTAGCTCAGTGGTTAGAAAGCTGGCACAGTATGCCTGAGGCCCGGGGTTTGAGTCCTGATTGAAACATGACTTTTCACAACCTGTTACATATATTTTCACTCATTGGAAGTACATATACATGTATTATATTTGCTTCCTCAGTAAAAAGCTAATTGAAATTAATCTAGCAAGTTTTAAATGCAAAAAGCACTAAAACGGTAGGAAAAGGTTATAGATCCTGATGTCATAGAGGTTAGATTCATGTATCTGTATATTTGCAAAATTAAATGCTAACTGAGGACTTTCAAGGTTTCCTGTGGCATAACATTATTCAACTACAGACCATAGGACAATATATAACTATGAATTCATTATTGTATGCATGACTCTAAAAAAATTCAAATACCTTTGATGAGTAATTATCTACCGTTATTTGCATTCTTACCCCTGGCAAGATATTTTGGTTTAGGTTAAGTTTAAGTTCAATTTCTTTGTGTTCATTCAAGTAGTTATTCAATCATTTTGATAAGGTTTTTGCTAGTTCCTTCCTTGGTGCACTTTAACCTTTTGGCAAATCTCCATCAAGAAAAAAGGTCGGTCTACACTAATAACTCAAGAGTTAGTGTGAGCAAACATATGACCAGACAAAACAGGTACTGTGTTAGAAAACACTTCTGTCTGGCCCAAAAGTCAACAAAGTGGTCACTTACCTGGATTAAACAGCCTCGTTGTCGGGTACACAAGGTGAATGCACTGTCCACTCTTACACTTCTTTTCAGTTGGAGAACTGTTTCACTGTTGGTGTGTTCCCCTTACGGTACCCCACTGCTATATGCACTGACCAGCAGTCATAAAAATTGGCACAATCAAGTTCATACTTCCAGCATATGTTAAATAGTAACAATATCCCGGCTCTCTGCAGGCCTGTCTAGAAAACAAACAGTATTACTGTGTCCATTTATCTATCAGAATAATTTAGGAGTCATTAGCATTCTGAATCCAGTGGCCAGAACCAAGATACTTCTGGGACAGAAGAATACCACCTGGCTCTGAGTTATCATACATGTAGATCAATACCAGAAACTACAGTTACTGTACACCATTTCTTCACATCCCATATCCTATGCTCCAAAGTTATTGCTTATGGAATTCTTTCTATATACAGTGCATGAGAATTAAGTTGATTATATCATGTACATGTTGCTACATATTATTTGACAATTTGAAATTTGAGATAATAGTTCAAATAGAAATGCTTGTGTTTTTATCTTTAACTCTGAAATTACGCTAATCAGCAAAAATGGCTTCACATGTAATATCTATAGGAATCTGGAACAAGTTGGTCATTATTTGGACAGAATACACAACTCTGAGAGAGGTGTTTGACCCCTTCCTATCACCAGATATACTAGGTTAATCAGCCACACACGCTTTGTCCTGGACTTTCTATTTACACAGCAATGGGCTGGTTATCGGCTTAGCTGCCATTACCTAACACAAAGGTCCCTGCCCTGACCCCTCAAGCCTTGGCAACCTTTTGGTCCACTCTGTCCACTCAGAGGTTCACATGGTGTATAATGTCTCTCTCAATACATCAAACGGCTTGGTCCCCTGTAAGATATTCATATATCAGCTCTTTAGGAAATTACTTCTTGACAACATATATGGCATGCAATAAAGATGGCTATATGTGGATCACTGTCCTATTTACTTCCTTTAGACCACTGATCTGCTTTTCTGAGTGGGAACTAAGCAGCACCTGTTTGTTCATATATATGATTTATGAATGCATGCATTAGTAGAACATTCCAGTTAGGGGTCAAAGATTCCACAATTTACTGTATACAAGGTTATTTTTGCCCCACGTTATTTTTGCCCTTCTTCACTTGTTAATGGTTTCGCCCCTTCTTGAATTCACCCAAACGAAGTTGTATTTTAAAGAGAGATTATCTGAGACATAGGAATTCACCCAGCTAACAATGAGGGTGAAAGAGGCAAAAATGAAATGGGAGGCAAATATTTCCCTGTATACAGTTTTCTTGTTCACCATAGCCATCATCTTAAGTTTCTCAATATATATATTGTACTCTATTCCATGATGTTCATGGATTATTGTTTGCTTACATGTATCTATCCCAAGATTTAAATATTATTACTATTTAAATCCACTAAAGAATGAAAAAAATCACAAGATTTTCTCCAAGGTAACACCTTGTCTTATTGTCAGGCTCAGGTTGCATGAAGAATACAGTTCATAATAACTAGTCTATGGAGATAATAAACTGGTAGAAAATACATGTACTTTTGTGAAATTAGATCATCATCTATTCAGGGGGGGAGGGGCAGGGGGGCGTGTCCCCCCCCCCTTTTCTCGCAGCAACTAATCTTTTTAAATTTACTTATAAAAAATTGAATTATCATGGAGTTGGCCTCCCTCACTTTTTTGGGGGCATGTAAAAAATTGATATGAAAATAAGGAAAAAAGGGTTGAAATTGAAGTTAAATAGTACACCCAATTTTCAGATCGTTTTCACAATATAAATTCTCATTTAAAGTTTGACATCCCCTACACACATTTGTTGTCTCTCTGTGATCCCTGAAATTTTGTACCAGTAAATAAAATTTAAAAATTCTTCCAACTTGCTGGCTTAATTCTAACCAATTTCACAGATTTTAAAATCAAGTCTCTTTGATTTTTTTTTTCAAAAGAATGTTCAATGCCCCCTCCCCTTTCCCATCCCTTTCCAATCCTCATTATGGCTTCTCTCTGATCCTATATGATACGATTGATGTGTTGTATTGGTATAAAGTTCAATCAAATGTTGGTTTTTTGTTAATAATATTATTTACAAACACATTCAGTCAGTTTATTATGTTTGCTATGAGTTATTTTATCAAAGAAGTTGAAATGTCTTTACTTTACAATATTTGTTAACAAATGTAAGACTTGAGCTGTCGCTTGTCATTTTGTAACCGTGGGTTTGTTCTCAAGAAACACAACACAGTTGTTAAAGTTTCAGTTTGTGGACTCGAGTGACAATTACTGTTTCACTTAAATACTCAGCAATACATGGCTCTGACTTTTCAATGTCATCATAGTGCCAAAAAAAAAAAAAAATGAAATGTAATGAGATTAACCAAGACCTTGGACTGTCAAAATCTGACTTCACTATCTGAAGACTGAATGTTAGAGTTGAATTGCATTATACAAAATACAAACTCTTTAGGAATTTGACCCTAAGATTACTAATAGAAATTAACAATAGAATGTCACTGACCTCTAAACAAACTGGTCCTAAAGAATATTAACTAAGCTAAGAAGGACAACTCTTATAAATTAGTAACTTCATGCTGGGTGCATGAGGTTAGAAGTGTGTAAATGTGAGTAAATGTACTACATGTATTATTTAACCTTTTAAATGTTTTATTTATTTCTAACTACATAGATATTAGAAAATTTTATTTCTTAATTTTATTTACAGTTCATAACCATTAAAATATCAAATTATCACAACTTGACGTATAACTCTTCAGCATGTTAAATTTTGGTTATCAAATGAAAGTAAATCATATTAAACATCAAAAAATAAAATTTTGGTCTCAAATCGTGTTCAGGCCCTTTTATTAACAAGCTGTTAATTATTAACTTCAGTTGTAGGTTCTCTGTTCTTTATACATGTATGTAGTTTTCTATATCTGATTGTTCCATTTGTTTCTTTGATCAACTTTGATCCCAAATCTAGGCCTCTGGGGGTCATAGTTTCATCAAATTTAAGATATATTTACTGAATATTAGATTTCTGAGAATAAGATTCTGGAAACATCCCAACCGATTTTTATTATTTTCTACGTATACTTCTCGCTGAATGGTACCTGCAATGGTTTTTCATTCATTTAAACAGCTTTGAAAGCCCTTAAGAAAAGAAACTTAATGTCAAGTTTCGTAAAAATTAACTCTGTGATCTCAGAGATTAAATAAAAATATAAAGAGTAAACTAATGAATGAATAAACAGAAAGACGAACAGGTCAGAAGATCAAAAAAGTTTGCGAGCTTAATTAAGAACATGAAACAAAAATTACAATTTTGAAAAAATACATTTACTGTCTCTGACTAATGAACATACAATACCAATGCTTTTCAAATATATAATTATTAGTTAAAGTATTTCTTTCATCAATACATAAACACAGTTGATCGAAGCAGTAATTTAGGGTCCTTGACACACGGATGACTTCCAGTTTTTATGATAGTACGTCACAAAATGGTAAGTACAACCTATTATGAAACAACTGAACAAAAATACATATATTGCCGGTCTGATTAAAACCATCCCCCCTTCTCCTTACACTTGTCAGTGTCTTACGCGTATCGATATAAGTTCATCTTCACACAACCATTACTTTGTTTTGAAAAATCTATTGGAAGTCTTCACAAGGAGATAGAAAAAATAGTTCATGCTTGTTTGCTGATGTGTAACCTCAAGTATTGAAGAGTTACACCTTTCATAAAACAGATAAACGCATGTCTGTGATTGGTTGGGGTATTTTTAGATTGTATGCAAATGTAGAGCGAGTTCATGTGAAGATGACTTCTTATTGATAGCAGTCGTACCCTGATGAGCGTAAGGAGAATGCTAGATTTCCAGATCTCTTAAAATAAAAGTTTAAGGTTGTATGCATCTTTAAGGTGTGGAAGACCTTAAACTAACAGTACTCTCAGACTCCATGGTTTAGGGTAAAATATTTCTTAATCAGAGCTTATATATATAACTCTTCTAACTTTTTCATCAGAAAAGAGCAGATAACCTTGATTGTCACCTAGGAACAAAATAAAATATCCATTTGTTTTGGAATGAAGTTACTCCACTTAAATTTATATAGACCAGTTGGTGTCATGTTTGACAAACTTATGAAGTTCCCAATAATTGTGTCCTCTTTCATATTTTTTGGCTTATCATGGAGTAAATATAATTGGTGACTTGCTGCTATGTCTATTAACGTGATAGTGATTACGTATAAGTCTTAATTAAAAAAAAAATACCATTTCTAATACGCCAAAGAATCAATGATTAAACGAGACTTGTTTCTCTTCCGAATAGTCTCTTCGTTAGCCTGTTTCCCTGGCCTACCCATAATGCTCCGCAACTACTGTTGCGGAGCATTATGGGTAGGCCAGGGAAACAGGCTAGTCCTTCGTAGTTAACTTATGTTCCTAGTAGTTCTAGTTACCTCTGTCGATCATCAAAAATATATAAGTATTTCAGGCACGTAGCATCGTTTTTGAAAGTGGGGGCGCCAGACCCATATAAAAAAAAATTTGCCAAGCAAAAAAAAAAGGAAAAAAGGGAAATTTAAAGTTTCCAAAAATCTTCAAAATCCTAATCCGTTGGGGGGAAGGGGGGGGGGGGGGGTAGACTCAACTATACTTCCAATAAAAAAATTCTTCCCTACCAAAATTTTTTTTCCTCCAAATCATGAAATTCCTAATCCGGGGGGGGGGGGGGGGGGGGGGGGGGGGGGGCGATATATTCAATTTCACTACTCATTTCCTTATTTTCATATCAATTTTTTACTAACTTCCAAAAAAGTGGGGGGGGGTGCCACCTCCATTATAATTCATTTTTATATGTAAATTTGCGAGAAAAAGTGGAGGGTCCAGGCCCCCCTGCCCCCCCCCCCCCCCCCCCGATGCTACGTGCCTGTATTTATAAAGCTTTTGACTCACCATTATTATTAATAACGAGGGTACACTTTGCCGAAAATCTTCCTCTCAAAATGTTTTTTTTTATTTTTAAAACAATTTATGGCTTTAACCACAATCGCTAAATAAAATTTTTATACTAAAGGGTAAACTTTTATTACAGAAACAAGGGCCTAGCCGTAGCTTTTACTTCTCACTAATAACGGGAGTCAGTAAAACCATTTCTAAAAAGTATAAAACAAAGAATTTTTATTTCATTTCAAATCAATGTATTTAAAAGTAGAGAGATGACTTATAAAAGTTAGAAGCAGTTTGAAATTGCTAGTAAGTCCCACTATTTTACAATAGAAAACAACAACAAATGAAAAATTAAGGAACAATTTTTATTAGAATTATAATATTTGATATCATACATATTGGAGCAATTAAAGAAAAAATCTATTTTTCTTTTATTTAAAGACGAAGTCTTGTCTGGTTTTTGACTTATTAAAAGATCATATATTTTTCTCTTTCTTAAAAAAGTACAACATTTTTGACAGAATATAAACGACATAGGAAAATATCACAACTTTGCTGAATTTTCCCTGATTAATTATTATCAAATGATCACATGACTGGCTTGGATTCGCCAAAGCGTGTCCACCACCTTAACCTCATTTTTGCTATTAAGTGCTGGTTTATCGATAATGAAAGTAGGTTTTTACTTAATTTTACAATAATTTCTTATCAGGTACAATTCAGTTATAGTTTACGGACATCACACCACACGTGGTGAAATACCATGTGGGTGTTAGCAGTTACTCTGGTGTAAGTATTTTTAGTTTATTGGCAAAATGTCTTAATCTATAAGTACTAGAATTTCATTTAATTGTATAAACTTAGAGTAGTTAAGTTTTATCATTTCACTGTAGAATAAAACTTTTATATTTTTAATAGATGTCAGAGCCACATTAGTACTACGTCTATTTTTATTATCCTTTAAGTTGAGTAAGAGGAAAAAGATAATGACACTGATCTGACCTTGGTATGAAAACTGGATGGTCAAAATTCGTCAAATTGAAACCAATCACTTTGTATTGTTGTCTGTTTGACTGTATAAAAAATTCATTCATTCCTTAATAATAGAGGTATGAGAACACTTCTTCCCTGTAAAAAGGATAATCTTTCAAAGAACAACTTTGATTCCTTTTCATTTTATTATTTTTTTTGTAAAGACATGTCCTCATAGAAACTGCCTAGATTTCAATAAACATATGTAATATCTGTCATCATGATCATAATTAAAAATCAAATTGGTTTTTTATATTGCTGTGCAGTAAATTCGGTTTGTAATCGCTATACTTCATATCAATCCATTTTACATCTCCCTTTTCACCCGGTTCTTTGCATTTATTTTTAAAAAATGAGCAAAAGTATACATATTAGCATTATTGTCAATCAATAATTGACAAAAAACTTTGCATAGACTTTCCCATGGAAATTTATAACCTTTCCGTCCAGCCAGTGCAGTCCGTTTTCTGATTAAAGTTATATCTTTGATCCGCCCCGACAATTCGATGTTGCTACACAAAGATCCTTTGGGTGGGTTCAGAGTATTTCCAATGGTACCAATACCTGATGGTAACAATTTGTGCCATTGGACCCAAATGTACCTTGAACGAGTTTTGAGGTACAAATATCAAGAGATTAACCAATGTTAACATCGGTACCTTTGGTGTACCATTGTTTAATACTGGCTGATTATTTAGCGGAAAATGTTAAACCAAGATGCAATGTGTTTGCGTCGTTGACCATTTTGCACCAAGGGATACATTCAGAATTAGAATTTTTGTACAGCAAAGTATTTTTTCTTACATTTTTTCTTCTCCTGCAAAACGTGCGTAGATCTTTGAAAAACATTTGAAAAGCTAGAATGAGTCATTGCTATGAGATTACTATACTTAGTCTATCAAATACACCCCATGGTTTTAATACCGTTTGTCCAGGGACACATTTGAAAATAAATACTATGGTTAATGCCAACAACAATCTAAAGGGCCCTACCCCAAATGTTAAAAATGTTGGTGTTTTGTGGAAAGTACGTTTGAGAGCTTTCGATGTATGGCTGATCGGTTTTGGAACATCTATAAAAGAAAGGTTTTTTTTAAAGAGAATATTCTCCTCCTTAAAAAATATTAAGGCCGAATAGATAGCCTAAATCATAAGCAAAAAATTTGAGAAAACTTTTAAAATTTTGGGTGATTTGGATGGCAGTCACAATCCAACCAAAGTCCCCAAACACCTGAAGCATACCTACATAAACGGAAAGAAATTTTATTCAGTTGTATTTCTGGCATTTTACAATGTTTGTAAGAAATTGTTCAGCTACAACAAGATTCAAGGTGGGAAAAGCTATGAAATTAATCTGTTGCCTTCAAGGCATACATAATATCCGCCTTTTTTGTGACGTCATAAAAAAGTTACCTTCGCTAACAAAGCTCTAGATCGGGTGCATTCTGAGTACTGCCGTTGGCAGACTAGACTATATTATTTATTCATAACTTTAACCTTAGGCAATACAGCCCATCAGTTTACAACAATCCATACAATACATTACAATACAAACAGACTCCTTGGAGTCTAAAATGGGGGGGGGGGGGGGTGGGGGTGAAACCCCTCGTCAAGTGTTCCACAGTTCCACAGTTCCACAACAAATTAAATGCACCAATTATATACTAATTGAAAATACAGTGTTTTAAAAGTCAACAAGCGTCACACATATCTAAGGCACAGTATAAATCTCAAACACACGCCAACACACAAGAGAACATGTCTCCCAAACACACTAGATAATTTTCGTGCAATCTGACAGTCAGTTATCTCGGACCAACAAAGCACATTTAATATATTTGGCAAGACCAACCAAGGTAGATACGTGATCAGAGCCCAACAACTGAAGTAATTTAAATGTACTTGGAGACTTGAAATAGTACTCGCTTATATATTTTTTCGTAAATTGTAATATTTTGGACATTGAAGAATAAAATGAAACTCGTCTTCGATTTGTTGAGTATCACAAACATCACATAATCTAGCCTGCCTGTTTTTACCTTGGTATCTTCCTGTTTCAATATTTAAACAATGTGAAGACAGTCTTATGCGAGAAATATGTGTCTTAAGATTATTATGGATTGGTTTTGTTAGGTATGATTGGATTTTCGAATAATTGTGTTTTGCAAGATATCTGTATAAAATACACTTTGAAGAATTTTCCATAAAGGCATTGCTTTCTTGCATGTAAATATCAAAAATTCTATTCTCATATATATGTAAAAACTGACAAGGAATAAGTGACTGCTGTCCAATCCAGAATTCTCCTAGACCCACATGAAACAACTCATTTTTGACATCTCTTGCCCAATTGACACCAGAGGCTGCACAATTCTCAGACTAAAGTTACCACTGGTAAATTTGCTTACCATTTGTATGCTAATGGTACCAATGTTTGTCGATAAAATTTACCACAGGTAGACATTTCTGCAGACGATCTAGAGATTTACATAGGTTTAAATACAAAATGTTTAAGTTGCAATATTGTAAATTTGTATTTTTTCACAGTAAATTCATTTACAATATCAATGACATACATGTGCGGGCAAATTAGATTTGTCATTAGCGGATTTCATACGAAATAGGACAGTTTATATTCAGTAAATGATAATACTAGTACAATACACATGTATAATTATTTGTGTATTACATGTATATATAACAATGGTCATCTTCACAGCCAAAGGAATAGTTTGTACCTCTAAGTGTTTTTAAAGAACGAAAGAGGAATAACTTTAATCCAAATTTGCCCAAATTAATGAAGTCACACAAAATATATACAATTTGAAGTGTCTTAAAATTAAACAATTAAGGACTTGTAGTTCCTTTGTATAAAAGAGATGACAAAAAAATGAATCCTCGAATACCTACAGACTAGTTGCATTGCTTTCGATCAAGTTTTCTTTGAAAATGTTAATGAAAGCAGAACATTAAAAATGTTTAACGTTACAATAGTAAATTCATAAGTAAGATGTATGTTAAATTAAAACAATTTTTACGTGAAACATCAAAGAAAACTCATCAAGAAAACAGTGTTAATAGTGAAGCTAAGCATATACTTCTTGTAGATCTATTCTAAGTAGGGTACCTCTGACGATCGCCTCAAAAAACATGTACATGTAAATATATGGTTTTAAATCAATGTATTCAAAACTGGACAGATATCTAATAAGCAGTTTGAAATTGCTATAATACGTCACACATTTTTACTATAGAAAAGGACACTACATGTGCGGTATATAAAATATATATGAAATATTACACATTTTTTAGTTAAAAATCATGAAAAAAATTTCAAATTATTGTCAGATATTTAATATGTTGTTTTAATCAATTATTCATATACTATAAAAAAAAAAATACTACTCAATATTGATAATATGGATCGGATACCTTAATGCAGCTCAATCTGATATGTCTTTGATCCGCTCCGACAAATTCGATTTTGCTACACAACTTGAGATCCTTTATGTTGCGACATCGAATGGCTTTCTCCTCAACAGATTAGACACTTATTTGGAAACTTTTTTTTTTTTGAAAAAGCAGAAATTATCCATCATGGTGGAAGACGAGGAAAGTACAGAAAATGATGAAGACCTTCAAAATGTAATCAGTGATCTTGTTGTCATTGAACGTAGCCAAGTATTACCCAGTATTGTCTCTGTACTGACACACAGTTAAAAACATTTTCATGTAAGAAATAATCTTTCACTTTGAATATGAAAATGATTACATCGAATATTTGAAAATATCTCTCTCTCTCTCTCTCTCTCTCTCTCTCTCTCTCTCTCTCTCTCTCTCTCTCTCTCTCTCTCTCTCTCTCATACATATAAGATAGTTCCGGCTAGATAGAAGTATATTTATAAGCGATATTTGGAATCGGGTCGAAAACGTGATGTATGACTTGATGAAATTTGAATACATGTAACATGAAATCCATTGTTAATGTCTTTTAACAGTTTTATGTAAACGTGGGTAAGGTTAATTTCTTTTGAAATTTGATACTGTCCTTCATAAATGAAAAACCAATCTATAAGTTATGGAAGAACATTTTTTAATTATTGCACAACATTCATATATTGAAAATCTATAATCAGGTAAGTTTTTCAGAGTACATGTGCTTTATTCGTAGGGAAAACACACTCTAGATACTAGTAACAAAGTTATGGACACATTTCAGCACACTGCTTAAAATTGCATGAGTGGAACAAGAGAGGAATTCAAACAAGACAGGAGCAATATTTTTTAAAACCATTACAATAATACATGTAGAACTCTTTTTCTTGAACAAAATGGTATATAGCATGTATACAAGACTCAGCAGAATCAAATTGCATGGAATTGCAAACCTTACCTTAATGGTAGCTTTCTTCCATTTTAACAACCCCTCCCCTACGGTCTTTCTCTATCTCTTGTACCACTCGCCTTCAATTCTGAGTCCTCTGATCAGGGTGCACGGCTGGTTAAAAGATAAATAATAGTGAGGTATAGTAAAATTTCAATAGAATATTACATTTTAGTGAAAATAAAAGATTAGTTAAATAGTATTTACAATTTAAAGATTCAACCGCAACCGAAGGCAATACATAGTATTTTTTTAACATATTTTGTACATTTTGTACTGTACAAAATTACAACTGGGATTGGGTACGACCGCCCTCTCCCAATACGAGTATATAATGCAGTACAAATAATGTATATAATATATATAATATACAACATGTAAGGTCAACAGATTATACATGTATAAAATTTGCAATGCTGTACAAACATCAACTAAACATTCATGGTAGTGATGTGTGTTCAATTTTTAATAATTTTTAAGTCTACCTAATTTTCCAATATTATATGTTTTATCTGATAATGAAAATGTAAATATATAATAGCATTTTTCTAATCCTGGTAATAGTACCTCATGCCCACCCCTCCAGATTACAAGTGAATTTCATTTGCAACCAAATTACCTCAAACAGATTAGCAACATGTGAAGACTCTGTCAGCAGCAAAATGTCATACTACTTGATTTGTTTTTTGGGCAGTTAAGCTGGTTTTAATGCAAATTGGTCAATTTTAGTAAAAATTCAGTATTTTTGATGAAGTTACGACCCTCGTATCTTTGTGCATTGTGTTTACAAATTTAATTTCATATCATTTAAAATTACCATGGGTTTTTACAATGTAAAGAAATGAGTTTCAGTTACTAGTAATTGCAATGTGTACATACAAAAAAAACTTTCTGCATTGATGCGTACATTGTTTTGAATATCCTTGTTCAGAAAAAAAATGTTTATAATTCAAGTTTATTAAGGGGACTTCCCACAGTAAGTATGGTTGAAAATAAAATTAAGCACGCATGCAAAATATTACATTGACAAACGTTTAGATAACATAATTCTGACTTTATAAAAATATCTACATATATACAACGTATTACCTTTTCATACGATTAAAAGAAACATGTTGCGGGATTCGAACCTTCTTTTCAAAATGAAGATTGGGGGCGGCATCCATGCAACAGGTGCCTGTAATATAGAACAAAACAAAACAAATGATAAAAACACTATTATGAAACGGTTCAGTTGAGTTCATAACCAGCAAATGGAAAACAATGTTATTGAAACGAAACATTTACCAGTAAATCTACCAATAAATACTTGATGCGATATTCGTTTACACAACCATCTACTGTGAATAATCTGTTTAGCGACAATCGACATTGTGTTTTTTATATTTTACTGTATATCTTAAAATAAAATAGAAAAATTTTCAAATCAGCTTTCCGTGCCAATCATTTTGGTGAAAACATTTTTCACAGGTTATTCGTGTGTTTCGGAAACGTAAAGGTGATGTACTGCATAGAAATGGGATCGGGCTCGTCATTCACCATGTTTTTAGGTAACATCTCTGACGTCATTTGTCTACAGACTATGTACACCTAGCGTTTCCTGATTGAGTGGTGTTACACCAGAGTCATTTTGTTTAAATCAAATACAAGCATAAATTAAACGTTCATTTAAAAAAAAGTTTATGTCGAATTTTGGTCGTATTAAAATGAGGAAAACATATGGGGTCCGTTAGGGATATCGATATTGAGGGACCCATGACATTTATCAGATTTGAAGAAATGTCAAAAATCAGAAGCATTTATTCAACTTCCGGTAAGAGAGTTATGTGCCGCTTGACCATATCTTAGGTTGGGCTCAAAGTAAGAATGGAGAATGAGACCCGAATTCCCTCTTGTTCTTTATTGGATGGGAAGCTATTTTTTTTATACTGTACACATGCATTGAACCCCTAATGCCCAGATAACTAACGGTCAAACACGACCTCTGTTTAAGGTGGCTCTATACACCACTTTTTGATGACGCAGTACGCAAAAAAGTAAATCTGGAAACATGCATTTCCGGTACTGGCTGATTTAATCTGAGGTGAATTGTATGGGAACCGCTATTTTGAAAAAAAATGTTAAATGGATAGATTTAATTTGATAATTGGAAAATTCATTACTTACAAGTAATGTGGTACTAGTATGTGACACCTTCACGTTGTGCATGTGGTATTATTTATCGAATTAAACAATAAAATCAAGTATAAATTTTTAAAGAGTTTATTTAGCATCATCGATATGTTACGCCGTAGCGCAGTGGGTTAGTGGGTTCACTACAAACCTGTAGGTCATGTGTTCGATTCCCGTTGAGAACAATAAATTTTTTAACTTTCAAAAAATTTTAAAACGTATTTTTTGGTTGAATACCGTGAAAGAAAATTCTAAACAGGTGAAAATATTTCAATTATAATATACTTTAATGCACATTAATATCGACACCTAACGGGGATGAGAGGGTTGCTTTGAATTTCTCTCAGGTTGGGATACATAAATCCTATTAGCATAGTCAATGTTCCCCTTTATTTATTTGACTTAGTTTTGCACTAAAGCGAATATATTCACTTATACAGGGCAAAGTCTGTAATGAAATATGCATGTATTTATCATTCCAACATTATATTTAGGAAATTTTCTTCAACTCAGAAATGAAAAGTCCCCAAGGTGTTTGGGCCTTGGGACTTAGGAACGATAACCCTTACATGAGGAACTTTCATACCAAATAAAATTTAAAATATTTTTTGTGTTTATTTGCAATTGTTTTCATTCAATTTTTTATTTCACATTAATTAAAATACATTTTCTTATAACATCAAGCAACTTTTTCAGATGATTTGTCAACAGAGTAAGAAAATATGAAAAAATATGTTTTGGGGAAATACTAAAAAAAATTGCAATAATAACATTTTTGAATGTTAAGAAGTGTTATATTTTTTTTTATGTGTCCGAAGGAAATATCCATCGTATGACAAAATAATTTCTCTCAATTTGTTGATAGCTGTCTTTTTACAAAAACACGAAAAAACATTTAAAAATTCTTTAAAAATACCTATAGTATCCCTATCGTCATTTTAATATTTGATAAGTATATGTTTTGTGGTCTTCTATTGAAAATTGGAATAAACTGAGGGTGTATAGAGCCACCTTAATTGTTTTCCTTTTTTCTATCTTAGCAAATTGAGTTAAGAGTTTCACTAGCTATATATAATGGCAGTTTTTGCCACCAGTGGTTTTGGTTTAATTAAATAAGGAATAAATTTTCATGGAAAATCTAATATCGAGAAACGTCTCATATATCCTTAATTGCTCAACATTTGGCCTTTTGGTCCAATGTTTGATATGAGGTCGTTAAATTTTTGTGGCAATTTTGTAATTGGGATAATTTAAAAACAATTACTCGGACTATGGAACTACATGCCTTTATGAGAAAAGGCAGTGCTGTTAATGTGACTGATGACTTTTGTAAAAGAACCAAATCCACCAGTTCCTGTTTAGAGGCCCTGTATATAGTCAAAATTCTACATTAAGATATTTGGCATTTTTATTCATATATAAAAACATTGGAAACCCTACTTAAATTATATATGAGCACCAAATTAATTTGGGCCATTCAATGAAGAATTGTAGTATCCAAACCCATTTTCAAAACAGGGCCGATTTTGACCACTAATGTAATTAGTTCTTTTGTGCATGTACGTTTTATTTAGGAAGAGCGATAATAAGGAATGGTATTCTGTTTAAGTTGTAGTTACCTTGTCAGCTTTTGAGGACGCATGATCTAATGACCTACGTGATGAATGATGATTTCAGTCACCTATGGGAAAACATAATTCCTTGTGATGCAAAGCCTAAAATTCGAAGAACTAAAAATACTGAAAGTCGTGCTCATTGACCCTTTAAATTTTACAAACTTTGGAGGAATAAACCTGAAAAACGCGTTAACAAATTATTGTTTTGGGGAGGGGTGTTTATTTTAAGTTAATTGACTCTTGGAGGAGGTTAAGTGTTTTGTAGGCTAAAAAATGTTTTAGATACACATATATTACTTTACCTTGGTCTTAATTGAACATATACTGACACTAGTTTTAACGTTGAAGTTTACGTTAATAAAGTATAATAGTGACCAAATGTATCTTACTTTAAATTACACACCGGGGTACATCACTTAATTAAGTATATTTCAACTATTTTTGCTTGTGAATGAAAAACAGCGTACATTTGTAATAAGTACCATTTGCATCTACGATATATAATGTAGAAAATCATAAATGGAAGGCTGCATTTATTGTCTTCTATCCGTGTCAACCGCGAAATGCGAAGTAATAACATAAGACAGGATGCAGACATCAAAGTCAAACTATATATATATATATACCAACAAAATATTTTTCCATGTGCTATGGGGTCCGACTCATGTGACCTAAAACATTACAGGAACTATAGAGAAATCATTTTGATCATCATCTTTATTGAGTTTGTACTTCAAAGATGCAACCCATGGACTGAATTACGAAGAAAATAGGAATAGTTCGTGTGTGGGGGATATGAAAATGACATAATTGGTTAATAGAGGGAAAATAACTGTTTCTTTTATGAAATTTGAATAAAAAGATGAATGTGTACCCAACCCGCCTTCTTCTTACTTTCATAAGTATCTATTTCTGGAGGTACAACGTTATATATTAATTATCATGTCAATGAACCAAATGACTCTACACTACAGTAACTGCAAAATTAAAATCATGGTTTGGATGTAGATACCACAACGGTACCAGGTTGAACTTTGACATGTACTCGTAACTCGTTACAATGTACTTACAAGCTTAAGCTTTCTGGTTAGTCACAGGAAGATTTGCTTGATAGCACTAAAAGTATGTTTTTTCTAAATATCAAAATCTGAAACATTACAAAAATTGAAAAATACAAAAAAGGAGAAAAAACTCAAGTCATCAATTTACATATTTATTGTTCGTAAGATAAAAATAATATTAATTCATAAACAAAAGATTTCGAGGCCATACATAAGCAAATTTTATTCAACAGCAGTTCACCATTGAAAACCCAGAGACGAAGGCAGTGCTGGCTCCTAACACGTGATCAAACAGAGGAATCTACTAAAAGCCTGCGAGAAGAACAGGTTCCACCGGTTTTTGTGAATAAATACATCAACAGCTTTACATATTATAAAACGATCAAGCATTAATTTCTGTAAAAACAGTGTAATGGAATTGTGAATTACATACAATTCATAATTTTGATAACGATAACTAAAAAGATTCTTCTAAATTCTTCAAAATCACAAACAATCACAAGTTATCGAAATTCCTGAAAAACAAAGTAATCACTGATTCAATACTTTCTCTTTAAAAAATTCCAAAACAATGAGGTAGTGAGGTATAGAGAACAACTTCGCCGGGATTTATATTTAACATCAATGAGTGAAAACCGGGATACTATACAAAATTTGTATTTGTTGATGCGTGCGTCTATACTCAGGAACTTATACAACTTCCGGTTTACAACTTACAACTTGCACGATATCACAAAATAATAGGGATTGACAGGATCAACATAACAAAGCTTAGCAATATACACCGACCCTAAGCTAAGCAAGTGTATTGAGGGAAAACAATCAGTATACAATATAAAACAGAGTACAACAATGATACCAAATCAGCTTGAGGTAATATCTAAGGGGAAACATTGATCAACAACACAAAACCCGTATTTCTCTGTACACACTCGGTCAGTTTCTGCACATGGGGCTGTCTACTTTTTCCTTATTTACATTCTGGGAATATTAGCACTAACTAATAGACACTACTTACTGCTTGCACTAAAATCAGAATTCAGTCTTAAGGTTACAATAAAAAACCTTTATGAAAGATCATTCTTGAAACTGCATAATGTTACCCCGCCCCACCCACCCCTTCATTAATCAGCAGTTCTATTCACTTCAATTACAATTATTATGCCCTCTTGCATCGAGGAGATATCCAGAATTATACAGCGTGCAATTTCCCAATGACGGTACAACCTATGGCAGCAGTAGACACGGAAAAGCTACACTCACTACCATCACAGCGCCATTACCAAGTAACTGTAGAGACAAAACTTGCTAATACGCCTTAAGGATTTCTGTCATAGCATGCGAGTTGCTTACAGCATTGAATAATACTATACACATTTATATACAGCACCTGTGAACCGTAAAACAGTATCTCTAGCTATATAAATATTATGTCCACAATCCCTGACTTCAGCTATAATATGTCTGTCCCTCGTTAAACAAGTCCAGGAGCTGCGGAGGAATATCACCTTGGTGATCAAGCCGGATACACAAAACACGCTCGGCATGGCGGGTGCTGATAGTACGGAGGTCTGTCACTTTCATCAGAATCTTTGCCCAGTGTACGGGCTGGTGCGGGCGCTTGGTTGCTATGTAACGCTTAAACGCTCCGAGAATGGAATCCTGGAGTTTCTCCACAGCTTCCGGTTCCTTTAACCCTGAGCGATCTAAAAAGTATGAACGAGTGATTTTTAAATTATTTGTTAAATTTTTCATTTAAAAAAAATAACAACGGAGAGAGAGATAGAAGGAGAGAGACGCAATATATACCTGATTGCATCAACAACACAGCTGCAAGCAACGCAAGTTCTGTTTTGTCCAACTTGAGTTTGGACAAACCAACAGCGAACTCAAATATTGGTTCGACAAGAAGGCCCAGCCCCTCAGATTTGAGCTGTGATTTGTGTAGACAGACGCCATTATGCATAGTGATGGTCTCCTTTTCTGGGTCGTACCGGCAGGCTGCTCGCAGACACATGATCTCCATGCAACAAGACTTCAGCAACAGGATTTGGTCGTCCACGAACAACTATTAAAACAATTAAAATCATTTAACCTTTTTGTTTCATGAAAACGTTTCTGTAAACAACGGATATATGGTTTAAAGTATGGTTTAATATGGTGTTAAGAATGCACTTATACATGTATATACATAGGGGTTGGGTTGCGATCTACTGTACGAGTACTATTTAAAATGTGTAGGGCTTTTCCTAGGGGTTGGTGGTTTCTCTTATCAGTTTCTGATGGCAAAAAAAACATGACGTACGAACCTTGTTATAAACTTTGATTAAAAAATTTGATGCATTAGCTGTTTGTACAATTTTTGAATCAAAACCAGCATCCCTTTAATCGGATCAATAACTTGATATTCAGTATTCTAAGCATTAATTTTTTTTTCAACTTTAGTAACAAGCATATTTGTATCAATTTTTTTCAACGATGTATTTATATGATGATTCAGTCTTCAGATCTCAATACGCGATGTGAATCTGTCAGAGAGCTGAAAATGGCTGCTGTCTGACAAGACTGTCTTGCAATTGCTCATAAAAAAGTAGTTCAGAGGAAATCAGAAGTTTATGACCACAAACACATTTCATATTGGTATTTTTTTTAATCAAAAGATGTAAACTAGGAGATATAAACTACTGTGAAGTCATTTTTATCTATGGGGGTCAATGTCATACAGATTTTTCGTTTTCAAGACCGTTTATCATTCCACGTGCCGACACGTTTTTTTCTAACAGAATATGTACGGGCATTAAGGAGTTTCGACTTAAGCGGTCCAATATGTTATTGAGGTCAAGACATACTATATGCTAAGTAATATCACATTACAGGTGCTTTTGTTAACGTTGGCCGCCGTATGGTCCCACGAAATGAATAATGGAAATATTATCCCTTTTTACATTAGAGGCTGTGTTTTCTGTTCGATGGAAAGACCATATAAAAGTCCTTGCAAAAATTGTTCAAGGGGATCGTTGAAACCTTAAACCAGTTTATACTGTGAGGTCGCAATCCCAGCACTGCTATTCATAAATGCCATCAAAATTTCGAAATTGATTATGCTTCGTGTTTCAATGCAGACATCATTTTACACATTTTCATTTTCCCTTAATCTAATTTTTTTATGGATGAAACGAAATCCGATAGGTGGCAAGAACAACTTGATAATATATCATTCTGTACACCGTCTAAATTTGATTTTAAAAAATGAAGGAATTCTTGTGAGAAAACCAATTAAAAATTGCCTTCATGTTGATAAGTCTTTATTGTAACGATAAGTGTATTCAAATTTGTATGTGAAAAGGTGAAGTTGTTTTTCAAAGTCTGCAATGCTGAGGAAAAATACCACTGTTTTGGCAGGACATAATCTGTCGGTACAGATCGATAAAGGCTCCAAATCTGATAGAACTATAAACAAGCTTCTAAACCTGTGAGCAGGTGCGAGCTGCTCTGTCCCTGACACCTAACTGTTCATCACTCAAACCTCAGGCATAGACTAAACATCTGAACAATGCCAACTTACAGGAACTTCACAGATAACTAGCATCCAATCTCAATTTTTTCTTGCCATAAACACAATACATAAAATTGTCTTAAAAATAAGCAGTTGTACATTCACAATTTTTAAGGATTGAAAATGAAATAGAAAATGCGAAGGTAAATGTACTGCAAATTAAGTCTTTGAAGTCTTTTTGACTACTGAATATTGATAACACCAACGACTGAGGGGTCTTACTTGGATAAATCCCGGTACGTTTTTGGCAAACTCCACAACCTTTACAATAGAGGGTGTCATGGCTTCTGCCAACTGCTGCCAAGCTTCGGGGTCGGAGGAAATTAAGTCATCCTGGCTCTGTATAAAGTAAAGCACAACCGTAAGAAATGCTTGAAATTATGAGAACAGCAAACTGAACAACATCAAATATTATTTTGTGTAAGTGTCGCGATGGCAACAGTTTACTTTTTATAAAACTTTATTCATATCTAAACTACATATATGGTACAGTTTTTTAAGTGATTCTAGAAAATTTCCATTATTTCTTACATTGTGTATATCAATATATTAGGAAGCGTTGACGATTTCCTACTTACAACGGGTTCTTTGATTGGCACTTTGACAGCAGTCTGTTCATACGCTGACGTCACTTCCGTTATGATTGTTTTGTCGGTTTCTGTCAGGCTATCATGGTTACATGCCTCCATAGGTTTCGGTTTAACTTTAACGTTGTCTTGTTTTCGTTTTTCTCTGTTTTCTTCTATCAGTTTTCTCTTAGCTTTCCTTTGCTTCTCATTTAATACAACTACAACATAATGGTCACTAGTATAAGTACATCATTACAATGAAATCAAATAAACATGTATACATATTTTTTTCAATCTCAAAACACCAAAGAATATGACCTAGATATCTCAGTCTACATGCTGTTCATGTGGCCTTACTTTGAAGACCCAATTTGATCGACTTTCTTAACCCGTCGTGCTATTAGCTTTAAACAGTCTATTGGTGGTCACAAATGACATTACGGCCGGGACATTGATCTCAATACGTGGGATTACTGCCTCCTCCGAGAGCACCGAAAACCCGGATGATCGGTCAAGATGACCTAGCCCTGTAATGCACGCAGTATGTAATGTATTTATATCTCTGTATTTGCTCTCTGGTCATGTGACTGACCTTAAATCAACTTGTCGATAAGAGCTGTGACCTCAATCGGGGTTAAAACGACCGCTTTACGCGTATATTCAGGGGATTTGCATTATTTACTAGTAAAGAACCGACCAGATGACCAATTTATTGTCTTTTCCTGACCTTACACTCGATATGCGTTGAATTGCTAGAACGCATAGAATCATATACGAAGCTTTATAGTTAAAACTGGTTATATTCGTCAGATGACACTCAGTATCAACTGTCCTCGAGCATAGTTTCACTTAATCTAAGTTAAAGAGAAAATGCACAATTTACCATTTATCTATGTTTTAATCGGCCCCAGTTTAAAAGGTGTCAAGGTTTGTGGTCACTAACGTGATAAATGGGACATATTGAATTGGCATATGGAAAACACCAGCGATAAAAAGGCCCCGTTTTACCTAATAGTGCACTGGTTGCCTAGTTACTATCGACCGGCGACCTTATTTTTAGGACATTGGACGCTCGATCGATAGAATTTGCTGGACTATGCAAAAATACCAAACTACCTATCTCTTTATCAAACTGTGTACACTGTTGAGTAAGTTACAGGTCAAGCGCCATACAATTTCAAGTTTTATACAACAGCCGTTTATAATGATGTATTTTGTATGCTCAAAACTGGTCCTGATTTGGAATAATATCAATGTATATCTTTTATGGAGACCATGGCAGGGTAAAAGTATTTGTTTGAAGATATGTCCTTGATTATTTATAATCTAATCATACTCTGTTCCCATTTTAATTCTTTAGATGTACACAAAAAAACTAAAACTACAAGAAAATAACATTAATGCGAGTATCGCACTGGTCACAGTGAAGGAAATCTTTTTTGTTCCTAGGTGACTGACATTAATGGATCAAGTTTGGATCAGAAATCCCAGCATGTAGACCGAGAGGATGCCCAGTAAACTGCCAGCTCCTGATTAAATGCAGGCGGCAGGTGCAATAATTCGTGAATTTAGTACTTACGATCCGTTGCCATGCCAACATTTAAGCATTTTCTAAATCTACACTCTTGGCACTGGTTACGAGAATTCTTATCGATCGAACACATTTTGTTCCACTTGCAATGGTACTGGAGGTTTTTCTGTATAGTGCGGCGGAAAAATCCCTGAAAAAAAAATCATAGTTATGAAGAAAAAACTAACAGCAATCTCAAAATCTTAAATGTACAGAGGTATAGAGTATTTTAACTTATGAGGTAAAATACATAATGACGAAGGAATTTGACGCTTGACATCCCGACCACCTCGTTTTGATATTCGCGGAGCTATCTTCCCCTAGCTTCGACTACAACAAACGACAGGTGATATTAATGGAGTCAATTGGACTAAAACACAGAATCCGTCTTCCTTCTGTTCAGACCAGCATAAAAAACGACATAAATATATAAGGACAGATATTTCAAAAGCGTCATGAGTGATAGGGTAACTGTGCACTCACAAATACACTTGTACTCGATAGCCATATACATGTACATGTATGTATGTAAAAACACCATAGTTTGAAAAAAAAAATCAACAAAGAAGCTAAAATATTTTTATTCTGTTTTTGATTTTGTTTAATTTGTTTTACTAAGAGCAGACTGTTCGATCTTCGTCGCCGGAAAATGGCACATAATCATTGTTCAACCCTACATTGTTTTTCAATTTTTTATTTCCTTAAAGTCAATAGCAGTATTCTAAACTTGTTTTGGTTTCACTTTCAAATCCATAAGGCCAAATGCACACGTTGTTTCCTATTTACAATAAAATACCCTCCAGTTTAACACTTGGTGCCAAGACCAATGCTAGTTAGTTGCGAGATTCTACTATAATCACCGGTTGGTGACATAAATTATGTCTCATGAATGTAACGCTCAAAATTGACTCCCTTTCTGCCACTTAATGCGACCTTGACCTACCTTGCAACCTTCGCAGGTCATACAGCGATAGTGGTAGCCAGTGGCGGCGTCGCCACACACAACACAAGGTTCTGGTCCATTGGTCAGGTCCATATAACTCGGGATGTACGGTGTTCCTGGAAAATAAAAAGATTCTGAATAAACACATTCGTTACCAAAAAAAAAACCACCATTCATTTAATTTTTCACGATATCTAAATGTTTCTTTAGAACAACTTCTGTAAATAAATACCAGGCTCATCTCAAGAACACAACTTCATCATTTTTTTCAATTGTTTATTTTTCTGCCCCTTGTTTCAGAAAATTGCGTGGGGAACAATATTTACTTGACAAAAAACAACGTTAAATGCATGTTTTTTTTGTATCAACATGCATGCATTTTTCCTCTTTTTCAACACTGATATGTATCAATCTTTTTTTTATTTGTTTACATGCATTAAAACTATGATAAATATTTGTTGATTTTACATGTTCACATACTGGAGACACTCTTCTCTCAGAAAAGCGTCTTATAACCTGTCTTTTAAAAAAAAGTTGTTGTTCAACCCAAAACACTATTTAAAAAGCTAATGTAAAACATTTTTTGTTAGCACTAGCGGCTGTCCATAGAAATCAATAGGGCTACAAACTTTTGAGGAGAGTGCATCGAAGGGCAATGAACTCGACAATCAAAATGGCGCATGGCGGGATGTCGTGTGTTATACGTAACACTGCGTAATGGTCATTGAAAGGGAATGTAGCCGACGAGGATCGTCCTCATGGTAAGAGCAGTTCATATATCTTTAATTTATGTAAAGTTTTTAATTTTTTCTGAACCATTCAGAAGGTGCCAATGGATCACAGTCTTAATTGTAAGTTCATAAGGACATAGCTTTGACCCTAATGTTAACACGATCAGCTGTTTTGGTTTTAGATGAAAATCTGTACATGCGAGTAGTTTTGCAAAAAAAAGATAGATTTGTTTAAAAAGTAAATAAGTGTAAAATAAGAGCAGTAGTTTTAAATATGACAAGAATTTCGTAAATAAAAACATCGAAATCCACAGACTGGGTCAATCCAAGTTCAGAAGGTCTATGACCGGAGACCGACCATAGTGTTAAGGAACCTTTGGGTATATCTACTGCTTGTAAGAGTTAATTAAACTGTTAAACGCATTTTTTGGGAGTTTATCTTCACATATGAATGTATTTAGATCTTTTAAACGGAATTTAAGAATCATATGAATTGGAATCCTGCTACTTAAATATCACATCTTTCATATATTGAATTGGAGTCTTGGTACTTATTTAGTTTCTACTTTGTGCACATTTTCGCTCCTTGCAACTTGTTTTCTGGACTGCAACTTTTGTGTTCGAGGGCTGGGGATCCGGTATTAGTGAGAAGGTATGCTGTATACAGACATGTATATCAGAAGAACAGCAGGTGTTCTGGTGTGTGTAATTATTAGGAAAACCTTGCACGTCTGCGGTAAATATGGTGTGTTTTCACCCTGAAACGTGTGTGTCATCATTTATGAGACATTTGACTCAAAACTTATAGAGGCATGTAAGACCAAATGGAATGTAGGGGTATCTCTATTCGATTCAGAAGAGATGGTTGGTGCATTGAACGTTCTTAATCCTTTTTTTTTTTTTTTTTTTTTTTTTTACATATTTTAACTAATAAATATATATATAAATAAGTTAATAGTTACATTGCGGCCACCAGACATATGCTCAAAGTTAAATCAAGCAGTTTTATGTTAAAATTTTAGCGCCCCCCCCCCCCGGATTGAACTTATGTATTGAATTCTTTCGTAGGTCTTAATATAGAAAGTGTCCAAAAGTAATATATCCCTTGAAGATGAATCGATATTAACACAAGCAACAAGCCCAGTGCAAGGTCTCTCTGGTTCAGTAAAACTTATTTCTACATTCCTGTGTTAAGCACAGTATACCGGTCGAGGTTTATTGAGAAAAAATGGATTTGTGCTGCGTCGGTTGAAGTAGATTGGAATTATCCATGCAATGTTTTATGCACATCGTATCCGAGTCGAGTTCATTGGGGTTTGCACGTTGTTATTTGCATACATCCAAATCAACAAACCTATCCATCTTCTTTAGACGATGAAGAAAAATAACGATCTCCTAAGTGGGTTTAAAAATCTCATAGAATATTTCTTGAGATGTGGTTTCCAACTGCTTACCTCGAAAGATATCAAATCATCATTGGTCATGAGGATAGTAGATTAAACCACAGTTTTACGCTGGTGAACTTCAGTCTATCATTTTTGCACACAACTCGAAGTTACATTGCTGTCTTATTTCTTGAGATTAAGGATATTCACGCTACAACTAACTAGATCGGGAGATGGATTGGACAGGTGGTTTTACTGTTGACTTTGGTACAGTAGCTGTGCGTTTGCAATAAAGCAAGAAAGGTATAGAATCTACAAACATAGCGACATATGGCTACATGGAGGGTATATAGGTATGTAAATACTGAGAGGCTCTCTTGAAGCTACGGGGTCCCTATGTAAATGAAGTCCATTTTTCTTTACATATCATTATACAAAAAAGCTTCGGTATCCCTTGGGTCAACTGTGTACATAAAATACAAACCAAGGCTGCTATTTAATTCTATTTCGGTGGAAAGCCCTTGTGCGCGTTCTTGTTTTTCACATACATTTTTATACATCGTCAACCTGTTAGCCCGCGGACTTAACTTATCAGATGCGTGAATATTTAAATGCAGTCCGGCGCGTCCAGTATGATAAATGAAATGAGAAATCCGGCTTGTCCTGTCTAGGTCATTTTTTATGTAGAACCGCCAGTACATGATTTCCAATGACTGATGAGATTCGCATGTTCTATTCATTGACGGGTTGATGGGATGGACTTTTTTATCGTTTGTATTTCACAATTAACTATTTCAAGTAGAGAAGTTATATTTTACAGAAAGCAAAAAAAAAAAAAAAAAAAAAAGATCCAAGAAATTCACTCAATTTCTTGAAGAAAACTTTTGTTGTAATTCAAGAGCATGTGTAAAGGTAAATGAGTTATGTTCTAATGCATAACTGGCCTGCAATATATTTTAAATTCTCTACTATATATATTACTAGTGCGTGATCTGATAAACCATCTGGCTTAAGAATAAACAAACGCAAACTCATACTCATGTGTACTCTTATGCTAAAAAAAAACGATAATGTTTTTGGCATGGACGGCAAACCAGCAATTAAGACCGACATCTCTCCTCCATAGACAGTTCGACCCATTCAGAATTTAAATTGGCTCTCCCCTCGGTTCGATTCTATCCTAATTGCATTTCGTACTCAACACAATGCTTCGTCCATCGGCACCCCTTATCCCTTATTCTTCGCTGCCAAACGCTGACGAAGATCTCTGCACTTCTTATCTTTAAACTTCTTGCACAGTGCCACCTTATGCAACTTTTCTGAAACTAACGGTGGCTTTTATTGACGCGACAACAGATTTATTGTCGGTGTGCGGAGTCATCAATTATAGTAAACACTGATTATAACATAAACTAACTTTTATGTTCTCTAAATCAGAAAAGTTCGCCCGTGAAATCTGGAAAACGATAGATTTACGATTCATATTTCGAAAACCTAGGTCATTCTACCACATTGAGGAGGAATTAGGGTGTTTGTTTTAAGATAATTCTACGTGGGTTACTCAATTTTCCTGTATCCGTGGTCGAGCGCTTATCTAGACGTCAAAACAACACCAAAATCATTTGTAAGCTGCTGTCTTCCCATTTCACAAACCTTCGTAAGGTGACCCATTCTATAAACCCTTTTAAAACGGTAAATAATCTAAGAAGGAAATTTTTGTCAAATTCTAAACTATTAGATAATAGAATTTTGACCTTTAAGGTATTTTTGTGAATAGTCAGTTACTAGTACAGTAGTAGAAGGCACCAGTACAAAATTTATAATCTCGCAAAACCAAGATGAACTTTAAGGGCTAAATTTAGGGTCATTTATTACAGGTCATTTATTACAGGATAGTAGAGTTGTAATAGGATTACATCGACAAATGCAATTCTGAAAACAAATTATGGGTTTTAAATAAATCGTACCTATATACTTGTGTGCATATAGTTGATTCATAAATTTTAAAGGTCGTTAAGTTTTGTTTGGCAAGAATTCTCGTATGCTTTTAAAATTCCGTATGTCTTTGTAATATTTAGGGACTCAGTTGTGTATACAGGGTATCGTTTCATTACAAGTTCAAGTTGGGCCACAACATTTTGCCAATTTCACGTTGGTCTTCATTCGACCAATACCTTGGTGTCTCTAACACTTTGGCAATCTCTCAAAAAAGGGATCCTTCATAAATCTTAATAACATAAATTATCTCTGCTTTAAACTTTTCCTTTATGTTCGCGTTTGCCTCGGTTAAAATCCAAAAATAAAATACAAAAACATTCAATTTGCATGTTTAATGGTGCTTGTCCGAGGTCTTTTCCTTGCCCCTTCTCTGATTCTCTTGGTCGGCGCTTTGGAGCGTTATTATCTTTTTATACTTTAACATGTCAAAAGGCAAGCTTCTATGATCTCCAGCTATTTATTTCAGGGCTAGCCCTGAACTTAGTTGGTCTTGGCAATAGTGATCAGAAAGATATATTTTATGGCCGATTTTCTGAGCTACAGCTGTCTGACTCTTTGGAACGCTTGGGCATCCTGACCTCAGCCGGATCTCCAACTGCTGACAAAAGATGAAAGACGCTTTTCAATTGGTTCTCTAGAAGTCAAACTGACCCGTCAGTGATTCATTTTTTCCGTCCTACTCTATTGTCATTTTTTTAATTCAATAAAAATAAAATGGGAAAAAATGTTTGCTGTGCTGTCAGCTACTTTCACGCGGACTTCCCCAACTGTTCCGTTCCTTGAGAGTTGCAGATCCTTTTTTTTTTATAGGATAAAACTAATGCATTGCATATCGTTTTAATCTTAATTTTAAAAAAACCCAGAAATTAAAATAATGAAAAGAACAGTGTTGTTTTAATGTGAATATGATTCTTCTTCCAATATTTCCATTTTTTTTTATTAGCGCGGCAGGTGCGTTAATATACGGTTGTTCCTAGGCAACAAAAAATTTGCCTGTCACACACACAAGTGTTGACCTTTCTCCGGGCCCGTGACACCAGCTCACAAAAGATAGGTATATAACTTGATACATAATGTAAACACGCTGGCTAGACAATCGACTGTTTCGATGACCTTAATTAAGTGCACACCTGGTAGGTTGGCCGCTCGCGGGCTTGCTTTGGACAATACATTGAACAAGCTTACGTCGGCTCCCAGACGCCATCATGCTTCGCTGTCGTATGTTTTTAGGGAAGAAAAAATATATGCTGAAGCTGGGAATGGCACGAGATAATTGATTTTATGAAGTAACAATATTCAATACAATAAATGAAGCTTCATTTGCGGAATATTTAAACTATAAAGTAACATAATAATATCACATATTCAAGGATTTTCTTGTTTGTTTTAAGTCCCAGGCATTATGGGAGTCCTATTGAATTCCAGATCGATTTTACACCACTGGTGTCAAAGTCCAATATACCGTACCGTCGCGACCATGAACATGTTGAATTACGTAATCTATAGATCAGGAGTTACGTTACTTACACTAATTAGTCTATATCGATGGGGTGAATGGTTCCCCGTTGAATTCTGCTACTACGTGTACATCATAAAAGTTAAATCATCCTCGAAATTATTTTTCTGTTTAAAACATCATTTTGTTTCACATTTTGAGCACACACTAAATCTTTTAAATTTCCAACTTTGCGCAATTTGTATCATGTCTTTATTTTCTGTATATTAATTAATAAAGCCTTTATTATGATTTAAAGGGAAATGCGATGACTTGAAGAAGGAAAAAATACAATATTCAAATGCCGTGCGCGTTTATTGGTTTGAACAGAGGATAAACATGATCAAATCATTCAAACGCCAGACAAACAGTAATTCAAACCCCCAAAAGAAGAGATTGCAGAACATTTTTTGTCGAATCTTTTGGTACCCTACATAACAATTAAATATGTTCCAACCAAACCAGGTAAACTCAGAAAACAAAAATAAGTTTTTTTCCATTTCTGAGATAACGAACATTTAGTGCAAATCTTGTTCAGACGAAGTCCGGTTAAAGTCTCAGCATACCCATTCTTTCACATCGAAACATGTACTAGTATACCAGAGTGGGTAGAACACGAGAATGAAAATTAGTGAAATACCAATATACTTAAGACCCCAGGGTCTCCATCCTAAAGGTAATTCATTTATCCAGAAATCGGGAGATTTAAAACTTTTAATTTTACTCAAACAGTTTATTAAAGGAGTACACTCGACTGCTGATCCAAGTCCGAATTTTGTTAATTACTAAAAACTGGAACCATTAAATGATTCATTTGAAAAATAGCAAACATAATTTGCTTATAACCATCTACGCACTATTGATAGATGTTTTCTGTAATTATTTTCATAATATTTTTTTTTAAAACTATAGAGTAAAACTGTGCAAATTGAATCATTTTCAACATTACATATTTAGTACATCTATATTATTGGATGTGTGCCATATTTACCAAGGGAAAATAGGCACAGAAATCAATGTACCAAATGAATGAAAATCGTCATTTCGATCTTTTTTTTTTCGATTTATTTACCCAGGTCTGATCTTTAAAAAATACATTTATAATAAATTCATAGCTCATAAATTGTACATATCAATTCATTCTTTATAAATTAAATGGACGATTTTTTAATTTACTGGAAGTACCCTGCAATAATTACGGTGCAGGAAGGTCCTGAATATAGTTATCATATAAAATATATGTTTAATGAGTCTTAATTGATTTCTATTAAATGCAATAGAAACATCAGACAATATTGTATCAGCTACCAAAGCAAAAACCAATCATAACTTGATTTATATTTTAAAACTTACATACAACCTAGCATACAAACTAACTTCAAAAAGGTTTATTTTAACTTTAAAAAAGCGTGTAATAAAGGGAGAAATCTTTGCCCTGCCATGATAAAAAATCAAATAGAATTATAATTTTCATTACATTATTTTGTTTATTCTGCAAATTTTGCAGCATGATCTATCAATAATCTCTCCATTGTTATCATTGAGATTGTTATCTGTTTGATGAAGGATATGACAATTGTTTTCGTTGTCTCTTCTGAACAAGGACACACGATGCTAACCTTTGTTAATCTTCATAGAACTTCTGTAAAGGTTAATTCATGAAACGATTTTACTTTTATTTCTACAGATTGTGAGGTGGACAGTTACCTTTTCTCTTATTCCCCCCGGCACCGTCACTACCCCCGGCGTCAGACGAGGCTTGTGACGACGCCGGCGATGAAGATGACGTCGCGCTGGATGGGGAGGGCATGGAGTTTTCCGGACTGGGTTTGGACACAGCAGAAAGACCGGAGTAGTGAGCTGTCCCATCTTCATTGCTACTTTCCTCCCTCTGAGAGGATCTCTGTGGTAACACTTGCTTGTACTCCGGTAAAACGAACGATGATGTCTGCGAATGTTGGATCATGGCAGGCGGAAAGTATGGCATGAATCCTCGATTCATTCCGTCAACAAACTCATTTTTGTCACAACCCAAACGAATGTCCATTCTAAAAACACACAGTCCGTCCAAGGTGAAGATTCAAGATCGTGGTTGTTTACACCGATGAAAGATATCAGAATATCCAAAACTGACCAGCTCAAGGGCCGTTCTCATCGATCGAAGGTTCGTCACAGGAAAACCGATTAAAACACGAATTACAAAGAGTTTGCCACGACCGTAACAGGCGAGGGTGGTGGGTACTAGCACATATCCTTGTTTACCAGGCACCTCACACTTCAGGGTCTACGACATGGTCAACAACTGTACAATTTGACTAGCCGATGTGATGTAACGCCCCAGTGGTTCAATGATGGCCGCGTCCAATAAAGGAGAAGGGGGTTGTAGGTCAGTTAATGTTCCCTGGCATTGCTGATAGAAAATACCTATGCAATATCAATTGACAGAAAAAAGAATTTTGAAATGATTTTGTCACAAAAAAGGTAATTTACCGATATACATGTATGCGTTTTTTGTAGTTGTTCGACCTGCCGCCCCTTTCCTTCATGTCCTCATTCCATCACCACATAGCCTGGTCAGTGTTATGATCGGATCGTAGAGGTAAGGTCGGCTTGACCGATGTCGGGAATAACAAGGAGATTGCCAATTAAATGGAATTTGGCTCCTATACCTTACTTTTCTGATACTTTTTAATCAAAGTATAATCATAAAAATTGTATATTTCTTAGTATTTTCATATGAATATAAAACTGTTGGGAATACTTTAACTAATTAAAACCCGAACCCCCTTCGGTTTGTGAGTGGAATGTTCCATCTGTACTAAGGCCATCGAAGGACACGAGATTTTAGCCAGTAACCGCGCCTGGGTTATAGGTCATTTGCTTTTAATATGTATGTTATAAACATTGCCACACGTGATTAGAGTTAGTCTACGTCATAAATGACAAGACAAGTGTGCATCACGTTACATCACCGAGATGTGCGACAAATTTTACATTAATGAACACATAGGTTAATTAGACACAATGTACGTCATAGTCTGATTAGTCAAGTAATAACTGTACAAAAAGGGATTGTGAGGCAGTACACAAGAATATATTTTTAATTGTTGTTGCACCCTCAATAAAAAAAAACTTCTAGGAAGACGAAACTTATTCCTAGTTTTTTTTACCTCCATGTTGGACTTTGGCCTCGTGCTGAGCATGTGATATTGTATATGTATTCCCTAAAGAAGTTGTTGATATGGTTTATGCAACAATTTCCAGACTGAGAATCGGTTGAGGCAATCAGATCTTTTGTTCGGATGTTGCATAACATTGGATCACTCGCCAGTTTGACCTACCCGTGATCACGGCCTATATCGGAATGACGTAACAAGTCTGGAAAGCTAATACTCGATCCACGGCGCATTAATTTTTGTATTTAAACGAAGGAGTGAAAACACGACAAAATACTTGACGCACTGGAGCAGGTTCCCCCCTTGGACCAGCACTGACTATTTTGCTGACGGTGTATACCGGACAAAAGATTGGACATAACAGGTTGTGCAATAATCCACAGTTTGTTTGTTTGCTGGAGCTCGGTAGAGGACCATTTCCCAGACATCCGATAATTACCATGAGAACCAGGTGGCGGTAGATAATGTTAGGACACGTACTAATGCGGACGTCTGCTACCCCCAGCAAAATACATAAAACACGGCAGACGTCGAACCATCGGACAGGACACGTCCGTCCCCGCTCGCTGGCTTTAAAAAAAAGAGATGTTCTGTACATGTAGAAACAGTTACACCAGAAAGTCAGATATATGATGGATATTTGAATAATAAATATTGAAGAATGATATGAATTAAATTATTTTACTGTACAAACAAGATTTTGAATGCAACTTCTAAAAGCCCCCCCCCTCCCCTTAGTGGGGCCTGTATTGTGTACGGGACAAGTAGCAACTCGAGACCATCAAACACAGCAATGTAAGACAATCACTGGTTGATTTAACAGAAACCTTAGATAGAAACTCCGGTATATGTATGATAGATATGTACAGGAGTGAAAATTAAGGTAATTCTGGAAGATCAGCCACCCTGCCTAACAAAGATACCCAATTCCCTCACACAAACCCCCTTAAAGGACTGGAGGGTCGTTGTCATTTTTAAACTTCAATTATAAGCTCTGTACGAAGATGGAGGGAAATATTGAAAAAATATAAAGCTGAAAAATATTAAATTTTTCTATGCTAAATGCCGGTAATAGTTTAAAGCTAAAATAAATTATATTTTAAATTTTTTAGTAGATTTGATGGGTATTTTATTTAATACCCAGCCTCCTTTAAGACAACGATGGGCTTAATTACCGAAAAGATTCTCCACACTGCTTATCATCGCTTGTGTCAGGGAGGCAGTGTTTGCTATTAAAGCTCAATAAAATCACGATGTGGTTAAAATTGAAACACAGGATTCGAAACGCCATGGTCTTGACCATTTCTAGACTGTTAGAAGAGCTCTGTTTAAAGATATAGGCGAATACAAGAAATTACAGAATTTTTCTTCACTAAATAACAGTTTCTAACTTGACAAATCAAATCTAAAAGGACGGTTGAATTGTTGACCATCCTGTCAAAGATGTGAGCTATCATGTCGTCATTGCCCACACCAAGCGTGCGACAATTAAACTACTAGCAAACGAGTCCGTCTGATTTATACAAGAAAAAAAAACAACCCGAATTTTTCTCCCCCAAAAGGTTTGAATCTGTGGAAACAGTTTTCATGAATTGCATTTCATATTATTGTCAAGAATTAAATATATATTAAAAAAAAAATTTATAAAGTGTCGATTTGTTTCATTTTATTCTGTAGGGCACCATGTATAAACGAGATGGAGACTAAATGTGTCTCTGGTGGACACCTTTAATTAAGATTGGACCAGTTTGGGTCCCTCCCCATCACATTTAGAGGGACATTGTGTGAATGCAGGGCGTCGTGACATGGGGGACTAAATTGCTTCTCTGCTTGACCATGTGTCGGATGCGCCTGTTTTGTCAGACAGTGGGTAATTAGATCGCGAAAAAGGCCTTTGTAGTTTGATAGTTAGTCAGTTGTTTCGTCTTCATTGCGTGTTGCTGAAAAAAAATCCGTGAAGTTCTAGCATCAAAAGAAGCAATGGAGGGCGGGCGGAGGAAGAAGGGGGGGGGGGTGTTCATAATTTTGTCACGTGCAGGACAATATGTGAATCTAATTCAAATAATAAGGACAGGTATTGGCGAACAGCCGTCCTTGGTGTTTCAGGAAATAGAAACTGAAAATCGTTATTATTGTCTTCCTCGTAGATGTTGGTGGTATAGAAGTTAAATTAACATCGTCCAAATATTTGAACTGTCCAGTAAACAGAGATATCTTAATCAGATCTGTAACTGATGCACCCGGGCGCAGAATAATGGCAAAGATAAATGACATCTGACGGATTCAATTTTCACGGCTCATCCCAATATAAATTGCATTTGTCTCATGGAACATTAGATCATGCCGTGCTAATTAACCATTGAAATTCTCAATTATAGACATCTACCATTGTTATTGACTCTGACCTAAATGCAATTTTTATAGACTTTTGGATAAAAAAACAACCCCCCCCCACAAAAAAACCCCCAACGTCTGCATCTTTTGTTAACACGTATGTGGGTCTGTTCCAGTTTTTGATAATTTACTGGAAAGAAGTGGAAATTAGACAAATATTTTGATAAGGTTTATAAACCTCACAGACTTGCCAGCCTACTATATTTTTTTTTGGTATACACTGCGGTATGAAGACCCGATCAATTTCATAAATTTTCCTGGTGGTACATTTAAAACATTTATCACCTAACGAATTCTACATGTATCGCCTGATCGACTGTAGTGTGGCATACTGGGATGTTGTCCCCTCCAAGATGAGTGACTTTCATAAGATCCCCTTTCTAATCGTCAAGTCATCCATTGTCTCCCACCTTCAATACACCTCAAATCCTACAGAGACAGGGGGTAGAGGACAAAAACTTTGACATCTTTACCAGAGGGATTGGAAAACTCCAATTACTCCGCCAAGGTCACGCGGCTGGTTGCATCTTGTCTTCCTCCACGCCCTGTCGAAAGAGCGACGGAGCAGAACATTGAATCCGAAGGACTTTGTCAAATGTATGGATTTTGATATCCTCGAATCCATTATTGTACTGACTAAGAAAGTATTTTATCCAAGTTTCATAAACGAAACTCCACCTCTTTTATTTTCCTCTTGAATAAAACATAACGCAAAATCAACACACCTTGTATAATATTGTGCAATGCGTTTGTTCATTTTGTAATAAGGTTTTTACAACATATATTCGCATATAGTTTATAATTTTTACACAGTTTGTTAAAACGGACTCAATTACTAGTAAACCCAAAACTTAAAAAAACAAACAAACCAATTATGAATCAAAATCGTTTAAAAGATTTTTTTATATTTCAAAGTATAAACACATTTCGAATTCGATCGAAAATCAAAGGAAAATGTTTTTGAAGATTCGAACCATCATTGACTAAAGCAATAGTTCCAAGAGAATAGTGGGTTGTGTTTTATTTACAGAAAAAGCGACTGCTGCATGAATGCACCTATCCAAAAACTCAAAGAGATTGATTGATGTTGCCATCTGTTACTTTAATTATTTTTCTAAAAGATTCTCTTCGCCACAAAGGCTTCTCCGGTGTACGTCATCACCTCGCCGCGCAATTTACTCAATCCAGCGGGTCACGGCGCCCTCTAACGGCCAGGCTGCACCGCTAACACCACCAGAGACGGTGACAATGAATTGAACAATCGAAATGGAGAAATTATACAGCACGCAGTCTAGACGCAATGTTCGTTATTTTGAAATTTACAAGTATTAAATATAAATCTATCCCACGTCAAATTGCTGCTGCCCAAGAGAACGAACTAACGTTGAAAAAAATGGGATGAAGGGTTGGAGATTTGAAAAACTTCTTAAACATTCTGCATGAGATTAATATTATCATCGTTCAAAATAAGTATAGATAGAAAATGATTTTTAATTTTTTTATTGGAGCATCAAATTCGAATTTTTAACTCCCCCCCCCCCCCCCCCCAAAGAAAAAAATCTTCCCCGACCTAATACACTATCGCCTCTGGTTGGTCACGCTGAAAGGGTCAAATTCATAAATTTCCAAAATCACTCAACAGAGAAAAACTCTTGACACATATTCGGCCGTGTATAGGTAGTAAATAAGGGGTTGACCGCAGAACTGACAGATTAATGGGGCCCACTAATGAACAAGTTCGCTATCCCAAACTGCCGAGCAAAACCTAGAAAACCCAATAATCGATCATAGAAAGTCGGACAGACGGATAGGGCACGATCAAATGCGTCTCAAAACCAGCAAAATCAGTCTCATCAACACCTAATTGGGACCACAAAAGACATCCAGTTTTATAAACGATTACCCGTCAGAGCTCGACAGCCAGTCAAATACTAATGGATACTTCCCGAACAGTTTGTCAGCGTTAATGAAAAGAAAATTCCAAGCATGAATTTTGGCCATTTTTTTTATTGTGAATGTGTTTAGCACAACATTTCATTTTGGCGGTTTACTTTTTTTTTTTTATCTGAGCTTGTTATTTTCGCCCGAAGCCCTCTTGAAATATGACATTCATGCTTTTCTTGCTCCGGGTCAACAAAAGTGTTGAACCGCTCCGATCAACAGGGGCGAAAGAAAATGGTGAAAAGAATAATGAAAACTGCAGTTTTTTGTAAATTAAAAACCAGACTGGCAAAGTTTGAAGAGCTAAGGTCATAGCTAGTTTACATCTGTCCGAGGTATTGCTACAGAGTAATTGTACATTTCTACAAAACTAAAAAAAAATCTTGTTCTACACTTTGAGTTTCTACAAAATGTTAATGATTACATATGTACATGGACTCTGAATTAGATAATAATAAACACGAGTAAATCTAGCGTAAAGGTCAGCCAGGATCCCGGGTCCCGTCTAGAAGTTTAGATATATACCGTGGCACTCTGCTCACCTTGCGCGTGATCTAATTTTATGCAAGAATTAAGCCGTATTTACGGATTTAAAAAACTATCTTTTAAGCAAACTCCAAAGAGTTATTTATTGAGTCTGTTAAAGGCATTAAGATTATATCGGTGAACTTGGGTTTAACCTTTAAAGCTCAATTCCTTACGTAAAGTCAGCAAATACTTAATCTTTGCCCAATTTGTAATGTTGAAAAGTCTTCCTTTTATCAACAAGCGGGCGTGGTTTTAATAAGGTGGGAATATGTAAGGAAAAAAAATTTATCTTAAAAAATTCGATTCAGAGAATCACACCGCTGAGTTGGGAAATATTTGGAAAGTTTCTTAAAAACTAGTTAAGCAATGAAAGTTGAAGGCATGGAATATAACGCACCAAAGAGTGATTTATTGTAAAACCTAGAAATGTTCCGCTAATAGAGAAGCAGAAGTTATTCCATTCACGCCTGCGCGACAATTTTCAACAGCTGTAATAAATGAAACGTAAATACCAAGGTCTCATTATCTCTTGGCCAGAATCCCATTATTTTCAAAATTTACAATGGTAAAATAAGAATCCCTGACCCACTAAAGAAATTGGCCAGCATCATTCGTTTCTCAGCTGCCCTAAATCGCACGCGACTGTTCCTCTTTGAAAAATACGGTGCAGAGGTTGGTCTGAAAAGGTCAGAGGGCAAGTTCAAACGAAAGGTCAATTGAAATCTCGTATAAATGATCGCCACCACTTATTTTCTCCTTCACTTCATCTCGAACCAATTACTTTGTTCAAGTTATTTTCTTGTAAGGTCAGTTTGACTTTTAATTACAATACCACACATTTTAATTATGATATCGGTTACTCGGCCTTCACCTAGGCGCTTTTGTTGCGGGTCTCGGCGCTACACGGTCACTGAAGCGCTTGATAATAGGGTCCGTTTGATAGCTTTTCAATTTTAGCAACCAGTTTGCCGAGACTGAACAATACGAACTTGACAGGAAAATTAAGCCCCTATTGTGATATTCTAGAATATCGTCAGTTTTTGCCCCAAAAAGTTAAAGGGTTTAAGTACATTTTGTTGCCTGAATGGAAAATCCCAACATCTTGTATATTTTTTTTTCACACGACAACAGTTCCATCTGTTCTATAACTTAACTAATTTGCTTCCATTCTGTTACATACATGCATATACTTTACTTAACTCAAGAAAATAATCTTACATATTTATTATTTTTTTTTCTTTTACAAAAAATCGATAGTACAATCCCATTTCCTGTTTTGATGAAAAGGCACGACAGTGGTACCTATACATACATGTACGTACTCGTATGATTATTTTTTTTTAATTACAATTTTCCATTTGAAATATTGCTGGACTCTTAAAAAACATAAACTATACAAGCATAATCTTTGGCAGTACTTTTCATACCAACAGCAGAAGGATGAACAAAAGGAAAATTTTTCCATTAGCTTAAGTTCTGAGAAAACGATCAGCCGTATATATATATATATATATATATATATATATATATATATATATATATATATATATATATATATATATATATATATATATATATATATATATATATATATATATATATGCCACCATCTATCTACTACATGTACATGTATCATCGTATTTTTGATTAAAGAGTTATCTCAGGGGATCGAGGTGGGGTATATCTCAACACACAAGGAAAATCTTGAACATGTTAAAGGGACTAAAAATACGATTTGAGCTCAAAATCGTCAAAATTTATTGTCCCATTTTTAATGTCTACAATGATTAATATGGGTAATGTCAATGCTTACTCAAAATACGAAAGTAAAATGTCGAGTTACAAGCAAGGGACAGAGTTTGAAATTCTTTGTTTTGTCAGAGACATATGTCTCTGACTTTGTAAGCAAAGCTCAAGGCTTGTTACATATGTGTTGTATTGGTAAAAGTTTCAATGAAATGGTGCATCCTTTTGTTGATAATATTATTTATGAACACAGTGAATCAGTCTATCTTGTTAGCCACGAGTCATTTTGACAACTAAATGGTAAAAAACCTTTCTTTTCATTATTTGTAAACAAATATAAGTCCCGAGCTTTGCCTATATAACAATAAATTTCTACCTCTGTATCTCGCTTGAAACTTGACATCCAACATTCAAATTTTGGTCAAAATACTAAAAAATAAATCATCTTATACATGAAAATAAAGAATTAGAACTTTGATCTCAAATCGCGTCTAAGACCTTTTAGAATGCTAGGAAAGTCTTACAATTCTAGATCTAGAAAAATCTCATATCTCTGGGAAAATCTCAAAACGATAGGAAAATAACTCTAGGAATATCTCAAAACTCGATCTGTGGATATTTCATAACTTTCGGAAAATCTCATAACTCTAGGGATATCTTAAAACGCTAAGGAAATCGCAAAACACTAGAAAAATCTCATAACTAAAGTGATATCTCGAATTGCTAGGAAAATCTCATATTTCGAGCAAATAGGATATCTCAAAACGCTAGGAAAATCTCATAACTCTATGGATATCTCAAAATGCTAGGAAAATCTCATAACTCTAGGAATATCTCATAACTCTAGAAAAATCTAATAACTATTTAGGAAAATCCCAAAACACAACCTTGGAAAGTCTCAAAACGCTAAAAAATCTCATGATTTTATAGGAAAACCCCTAAACACAAGAAAATCTCAAAACGCTAAGAAGATCTGATAACTTCATAAAAATCTCAAAACGATAGGAAAATCTCAAATGCTAGGAATAGTGAGATTCACATTTAGTGTTCATAATTTTTTTTTTCAATTCAGGTTACCTTGCTGAGTTTGTACGTTGACTGGCATGTTGATACCTTAAAAAATGGCGAGTTTATACGTTGATTTGTACATTTGGGGACATGTTGATACCTTGGTGAATTTATACGTTGAGTTGTACATTAGGGGACATGTTGATACCTTGGTGATATTATAGGTTGATTTGCACATTTGGGGACATGTTGATACCTTGGTGAGTTTATACGTTGAATTGTACATTAGGGGACATGTTGATACCTTGGTGAGTTTATACGTTGATTTGCACATTTGTGGACATGTTTATACCTTGGTGAATTTATTCGTTGATTTGTACATTAGGGGACATGTTGATACCTTGGTGAGATTATAGGTTGATTTGCACATTTGTGGACATGTTGATACCTTGGTGAGTTTATACGTTGATTTGCACATTTGTGGACATGTTTATACCTTGGTGAATTTATACGTTGCTTTGTACATTAGGGGACATTTTGATCCCTTGGTGAGATTATAGGTTGATTTGCACATTTAGGGACATGTTGATACCTTGGTGAGTTTATACGTTGATTTTCACATTTTGGGACATGTTGATACCTTGGTGAGTTTATACATGTACGTTGACTCACTTGTTGATCCCTTGGTGAGTTTATATGTTGACTTATACTTTTGGGGACATGCTGACACCTAACCAGTATTAAGGGGTCAAACAATGTCAAAGGCATCGAATCCAAAAAAAAACCCATAGGTAATCACAGATTACAAAGCTCACCGAGACGAGACATCACCCTTATGAGACTTCATCTTTAAGAGACCACCTTTATCATATTAAATGAAAATCATACTTTATGATCTTGGATATTCATGGATTCTGTTTTGACACAATATCGTATATCATCTGTTAAAAAATTCTATGATAATCATATGCTCATTTGTTAATCAATACAATAATATAACATTAAATATTGCATCCTATCATATTAACAACATATATCATATAATACAATAAAATATTATAATAAACAATGATGAGATATGATATTGTAACGTATGATATGACATTGTATTGTGTTTTACGTTATTGTATTTAATGAAAAAAAATAAAATATCATTATATATAAAACAATGTAGTATTATATTACAATATCATATTACATAATACATCATAACATTGTAACATATGATATTATATTGTATAATATAGTATGATATTGTATGATACTGTATAATTTTTAAAACATAATATAATATTGTATCATATGATACAATATAATTTGATACAACATTGTATCATATCAAATGATACAATATTATGTGATAAAGTAAATTATTATATAATACAATATAATATTATACATATTGTATCATATGATACAATAATATGTTTTACAATATCATACAATACAATTTCATGTGATGTGATAATACATCATATTTTAAACCAATATCATATTATACAATATCGTATGATACAATATTTTATAATATTACAGTATCATATTAAACAATTTCATGTGATATAATTCTATATTACAGAAACTTATATCATATTATACAATATTGTATGATACAATATTATAGAATATACAATATTGTATCATAGGATACAATATCATATTTTGCAATATCTTATGTAATAGTATAATGTGATAAAATAATAAATTAATAATACAATATAATATTATACAATATTGTATCATAAAATACATTACTATACATAACGATACCATGATACAATATCATAACATAAAATATAAAAAAAATGATACAATATCATATCATATCATATAACTTTTTATAATATTACATATGATATTATATTGTGTCATATTAAACAATATTGTTTCATACCAAACAATACTTTATCATAGGAATCATGTAATATCATTTATCATCAAACACATCTATCTATTGAGCAGGTTTGAGTGAGGTAGGAGATTTCTTTAGCATCTTTGATAATGGAGATCAGGCTCTGCATCTGAAGCAACCTCTGCATTTCATTTATAATATAGTTAAATCAACTATGCAAGCTATCATCTATAAAACATGTGACCTGTTCCAAAAAAACTAAACCTCATCCAGCATCCGAAACCTATGGCTCAGATTCAGCATTCAAACCTGTCAGGTGCATCAGTATACATAAGACGCATCTCCATGCAAGTTTGGTGAAGTTCAGACCAGTAATAACTAGGATATCATCATCAGAGGGCACTAGCAATTAAAACCTTAACCTGCTCCAGCATCCGCAACCTATGGCTCAGATTCAACATCCTTGCCTGTCAGGCGCATCTGTATCATAAGACACACCATCTATTCAAGTTTGGTGAAGTTAGGACCTGTAATAACTAAGATATATTTTTTAGCATCCTTGATAATTGAGATCAAGCTCTGCAACTGAAGCTTCCTCTGTGATTCATTCATACTACAGTTTAATCAACTATGCAAGTTTGAAATAGTACTATTATCTATTAAACATGGGACCTGTTCCAAAAAACTTAACCATATCCAGCATCTGAAACCTATGGCTCAGACTCAGCATTCAAACCTGTCAGGTGCATCAGTTTCATAAGACACACCATCCATGGAAGTCTGGTGAAGTAAGGACAAGTAATAACTAAGATATAATCCTCAGAGGGCACCCGTTTCAAAAACTTTAACCAGTTATAAAAACCTTAACCTCCTCCAGCATCCGAAACCTATGGCTCAGATTCAGCATTCAAGCCTTTCTGGTGCATCAGTATCATAAGACGCACCATCCATGAAAGTCTGGTGAAGTTAGGACAAGAAGTAACTAAGATATAATCATCAGAGGGCACCTGCAACAAAAACTTTAACCAGCTCTAAAAACCTTAACCTCCTTCAGCATCTGAAACCTATAGCTCAGATTCAGCACCAAAGCCTGCCTGGTGCATCAGTATCATAAGACACACCATCAATGCAAGTTTGGTGAATTACTGACCAGCAGTAACTTAGATATTGCTATCTACAGGCACCTGCAACAAAAACTTTAACCAGCTCCAAAAACCTTAACCTCCTCCAGCATCCGAAACCTATAGCTCAGATTCAGCACTCAAGCCTGGCTGGTGCATCAGTATCATAAGACACACCATCCATGCAAGTTTGGTGAAGTACGGACCTGCAGTTACATAGATATTGCTATCAAAGGGCACCTGCAACAAAAACTTTAACCTGGTCCAACAACCTTAACCTCCTCCAGCATCTGAAATTTAGGACTCAGATTCAGCATCCAAGTCTTTCAAGTCCATAAGTAGGTCTAGATGCATCATCCATGCAAGTTTGGTGAAGATAGGACACGTAATAGCTTAGATACAGGACCTGCAACAAAAACTTTAACCAGGTCCGGACGCCGACGCCGACACCGACGCCGACGCCGATGGTATAGCGTAAGCTCCCCCTGACTTCGTCTCGGTGAGCTAAAAACACAACAAACGAAAGAACAAGTAAGATGTCCCGAAAAAAGTCAAACATCGAAGCCAAAAATAAAAAAAAATCTCAAAATGAGTAATGCCAAAAATGCCAAACATCAAAGCCATCAATTTAAATAAAACAAAAAACCTCAAAAAGAGAATTGGTAATATCTGTCTGGTGCCAAATTTGTGAGTGAACCCGGAGGGACATAAAGTTGTTTAGATAGCTATTGTAATCGGTTCTATCGAACTTTATATACTCGGTGAAAATGTAACACTTTTGTTGATCAACCCCTTCAATACCAGTGAGGGTTATGCGTAACAGATAATTACAGATAAAGCGTAACAGATAATTACAGATAAACCTTGCCTCACTTTATAAAAACAATATACTGTATTGTATTGTATTGTTTATTGGTCAACAGCTGTACAGCTCATAGACATATACAATTAATATACACGTTACAATACATATACTGGTCACTTGAAAAAAGGCAAGTTTATACATGAAGTTTTCTGATTACAAAAGCATTCTTAATATATTTACCTAAATTGCACAAATCCTTTACATTTTGTGTTGACAATAATAGAATTAATTTAAAGACAGAGAGTTTAATATAATAAAACTTCTTAAGGATTTTTTTCTCTTAAGTTACAGTAATAGGGACATTTCAGTATAAATGATATTCATCTTCTATATCTAAAGTACATAGAGGACATAAACGTCTTTGTAATGGAACATTGTTATATCTGCCAGTTTCGATGGTAAGACAATGAGATGATAATCTTAATTTACATATAAGTTTCTTATATTGTAAAGGAATTCTTTTTGTTAGATATGACTGCAAGGTACAATGATCAACTAAATATCTATAGATTGTACATTTGGAAGAGGCATTTATATCGGCTAGTAGAGGCTGTTTAAAATTGTCAAAAATACGTTGCTTGGCGATTGTTAAAATAATTTCTGGCTTTTCAAAAAATTGGTTTTCCCATAAGTTCATTAGCCCAATACTTGTTAACATGTTCTTGATTCCTGCAGCCCAGTTTTTACATTTGTTTTTACCTAAAGTTTCATTATACATATTAACATAACATGAATTCAAAATACAATTTTTTGATGATAAAAGTTTCATCCAGTATCTTAAAATACGTATTTTTCTGATACATTGCAGAGGCATTCTGCCCAATTCACAATGAATAACTGCATTAGATGTGCCCCTTTTAACATTAAGTATGTTTTTACAATAATTGAGATGAATTTTTTCTATATCTGGGGCAGAATGAAAGCCCCAGACTTCACAACCGTAGTAATCAATGCTTTCTACATAAGTGTCAAAAAGGGACAAAAGCGTAGTAAAATTAAGACTCATATTACAACATTTCCTTTTCAGTGCAAAAAGCGCCTTCATACATTGTAATGACAATTGTTTTTGCGTAACATGAAATTTGCCATTGTAATTCAACAAAAGTCCGAGATAACAAAAACTGTTCACTACTTCAATTTGTTCACACTTATAAAGCCACACATCTTCTGTTCGTAAAATTCCCCCATTTCTGAAAACCATTATTTTTGTTTTGTTTACATTAACCGTTAACGACCATTTCTCTGTATAATTTTCTAAAGTATTCAACATTGACTGTAAGTCAGCAGCAGACTGAGAAAAAATAACCATATCGTCTGCGTACATCAGTAAAAATAAGGATAGCTCTTGTAATTCAATTGGAGTATTTCCATTGCTTAAAAATTCCATTTCGCAATCATTGACATAGAGGGAAAAAAGGAGAGCGGAAATTATTTCCCCTTGTAAAACACCAAGATTATTCACAAAAAAATCTGATAACTTACCATCTAATAAAACACAAGACTTAATATTATTATAAAGTGAACGTAAAATCATCAGAGGTTTACCTCTGATTCCATACATTGAAATTTTATTCCACATTTTAACCCTATCCACTGTGTGAAAGGCACGCTTGAAATCTACGAAGCCGCAATACAATCTACATTTTTTCGAGAGATATTGTCTTAAATAACTAAGGGTCCAGATAGTGGTTGTTTGACATCTAATGGTATTTCATAATTAAATGAAAAAAAAATTATAGGATGATGACAAACAGTTCTATTTAGAAGTGACCAGTTCTCCATTCTGTAACAGAAATCTTGGTTCGGTAACTACGAGAAGGAAAACACTTCATCCATTTACTTTACACGCACAAATATACTATAGCTAATCCACTTTAAGCGGCAGAATAGCATAAAACGTAACTATGGCTTCATCATTGCGGTTAGTGCAATGGAAGGTAACTAGTATTACATATACATGTACTAGAACATGTATTATTTTGGACACGGCTCAGTTCAGTTTCTTCACCCATAACAATCATGAAGTACAATATAAAATATATACAATTACATACAGTTGTCGGAGGTAACTTAATTTGATCAGTTTATATATATACTATGTACTAACAAAATGTGAATATAAATCACGGAGCACAAACAGGGTCATATACTTTTTTAAATAAATGTACAAAAAATAGTATTATTTAGATTTTCCAGTGTTTTTGTCTGTGATAACTCTATGAAATGATTTTGTAATGTATAGCCCAATACGTTTCATCAATAACTGTTTTAATCATACAACTGCTGAAGATTAAATAAATACAAGTAGTAAGAAATCGTTTTTTGAATATTATGAGGCGATAAAAAATCCCTTCGGGCTTTATTGGATTTGATCATACACAGTACATTACAGGAAATTATTTCAGGAACAGAATTTCCCGAGTGTGTCCGCTTTCAGTTGGAACAACGAGCTTGATATGCGTGACATACCCACATTTTGCCTTGATATGTTATATCAAAAGTTTACAAAAGGAAAATATATAACTATATATTCAGTTTTGAAAATTTAACACAAAAGATACGAAAAAAATAGTTCCCTAATTTTTGGTGGTATCGAACCCACAACCTAAATACTAAAGATCTATAAAGTTACCTATTGTCTGGTGATAATACCACTGAGCCATCTCAATCACAACAAAGTGTGTGTTTTAAATGCTATTATAATATGATACTATGGCCACGAATTTACGGACTTATATTACTTTTTTTAAAACGTCCAATGGTTGGGATACAATATGACATTTTTAAAGTATAATGGGCCATCTCTCCACGTTTTTGTTGAATGAAAATTATTTATTTAGACTATGACAGAAATATGTAGCTCAGACCCACTCTAAAAGAGAAAAGGCATTGGAGTCCTAAAAATGCCACTATTTGGAGGTTTTGACACACATTCTCTTGTGTAAATCAAGCTATTCCAAATATTTATCATACGTTAGGGCTTGAATTAATTTCGATATTGTTTCCACACTTCGAGGCCAACTCGAAGGACGCACTACTCCAGACTCCAGCAACAACAACAATAATATCTCAAGGCCGAATGACCCTAAGCCCACATACATCTCTCTCTCTCTCTCTCTCTCTCTCTCTCTCTCTCTCTCTCTCTCTCTCTCTCTCTCTCTCTCTCTCATTTACATTGAATCAGATTATAAACACGCCATACTGTTTACTTGAAGAATCTGACATAGTATGGATCTCACCAGGATATCAATTTCTTTGAACTTATGAAAAATACGTTAAAAAGAAACAAACAAAGCGAGACAACTGCGGGGTTTCTTTACAACCCCCCCCCCCCCCCCCCAATGCTGCCAGCACAAGATTCCCTTTACTGCTATATTATTAGTGAAGCGGGCGAATTTCTTGTTAACAGAGCTAATAATAGTTTTTAGTGCCCCACCTTTTTTTAAAAATCTAGATAATCATGAGGTGTATAGCTGTTGACAAACAGACAATATAATACAATGAAAATATCGTGTACAAGAATAACCAAAAACCACTATATCGAAGCTAAATGGCCGTTTTGATCGATGTTCAATAAAATGTAAGTGTTTGAAAATAAAAACTTTCCTGGAAAAGAACACTATACTATCAACATTTAAAATTGGTTAAAAAATATGTTTATGAAAAAATTATGAAAAAGAATTAAAAATACGCAAGGTGAGGTGAAATTTATAAGGAAGATAAATTCAGAATTTATGTACATGTATTTAAAACTAAACTGAACACAAGATAAGTAAGTTATAAGGAAAAGTCAAGATCAGAAATTTATGATACAGTTAAATAATTGTTCCCATTAAAACTATACATAAACACTAAAAGATAGATAACTCCTCTCTGTCGTCTTTGTTGTTTTAATTTAGTGCACTGATGTTGTTCATTGGTATTTCTGCGAAGTGAAATCCACGCTGAACATATAGTGGACTATACATCCACTAAAAAGATTCTCAACCCATGGGTGGATTTTTTAAAAGTTTGTATCTAAACGATTTCTTATGACATTTTTTAAAAAAAATAATTAAATGCATGTATACATACATTCATGAACTGTTATTCATTGTAGATTTCAAACATGTCATCAATGAGCCGCGTAAGAAAAATAAAAACCCAACAAGATAGGCGAATAAGGCGTGTAAAATGCCTATATAAAGACGGATACGATACTAAGTACTGAAATTTAAATATGAACAAATTTGATAATTTAAAAAAATCATGCAAAACAATATTGCAATCCTTAAATATTTTCAATGCTTAAAGTATGTTGGTTAAAACTGGTGTATGCGAATCAAACCCTCCAAATAGTGTCCTTTTTAAGAATTTCAATGCCTTACATTTTCTTTTTAGAGAAGTGGCGTCGGAAGCAAATTGAAAGGGGGGGGGGGCTAGACTTATAAATCTTGACAAGCAAGAAAAAAAGCCCTCCTCCCCTCCAAAGTTCCGACGCCTATGTAGAGGGGGTCATGTAACTTTTAACCTGCCAGACTAGCTGACAGATAGGAAAACCATTACCTAGTATACCCTCTTTGGATATTACTGAAATTTTAAGTCTGTAATTGGACGTCTGACTACTTGTCCGTAACATTGACGTCTTTGACTATATATACAAATGTACTAGCATATTGCAAGTCCATAACGTGGACTTCTTTGGAAGTCTATATGACTTTATTGCACGTCCATAACATGGACTTTTGAGGAAGAGTATTTGATTACATTGCACGTCCTTAAAATGGACTTCTTTAGGAGTCTATTTGATTTCATTGCACGTCCATAACATGGACTTCTTTGGGAGTTTATTTAACAACATTGCACGTCTATAAAACGGACATCTTTTGGAGTCTATTTGACTACATTGCACGTCCATAACATGGACTTTTGTGGAAGTCTATTTGACTAAATTGCATGTCCATAACATGGACTTTTGTGGAAGTCTATTTGATTACATTGCACATCCATAACATGGACTTCTTTGGAAGTTTTTATGATTAAATTGCAGGTCCAAAACATGGACCTCTTTGGAAGTCTATTTGATTCCATTGCATGTCCATAAGATGGACTTTTGTGGAAGTCTATTTGAGTACATTGCACTTCCATAACATGGACTTCTTTAAAGTCTATTTGATTATATTGTAGGTCCATAACATGGACTTTTGTGGAAGTCTATTTGACTACATTGCACGTCCATATCTTTGACTTCTTTGGAAGTCTTTATGATTACATTGCATGTCCATAACATGGACTTTTGTGGAAGTCTATTTGATTACATTGCACGTCCATAACATGGACTTTTGTGGAAGTCTATTTGACTACATTGCATGTCCATAAAATGGACTTCTTTGGGAGTCTATTTGACTACACTGTACGTCCATAACATGGATTTCTTCGGGAGTCTATTTGACTACATTGCATGTCCATAATTATAACATGGACTTTTGTGGAAGTCTATTTGACTACATTGCACGTCCATAAAATGGACTTCTTTATTTAGGTAGTCTTTTTGACTACATTTCATGTCCAAAAGGTGGACTTCTTGGTAGTCTCTCTGACTATGTTGTGAGTCTGTAGTCGTTGACTACATTGCAGGAAAAATCATAAATCTAAATATAATGACAATGAAACCAATTACTTTCAGTCTCTTTTTTAATGTAATACATAAAGAATCAAGAACAATAAATCTCCAGGAGAGAAATAAAACATTCTTTCAATATAGACACATCACATTAAAGAAGTCAACTACTGACTTCATACTATTCCCACTTGTTTCTCTACATAAAAAATAAAAACACATATATTAATTTCTTTATCTTGCTGTTGTATTTACAGATTGGTACGTGTATTGCACTTTATTGCTTCAATTTGTTAAAAGGATTGGTACAAACTAAAATTCATTCCTTCTGTTTGTTTTCATTCAACTCACTGTTTGATGACAAGAGTGACACTAGAAGGAGGACTGGAGTACTTAATTGTGGTTCATGCATATCATAAAACCAAACAGAAACCTTTAGACAATATTTAATCAAAGTTCAATAAGGAACTTACGGCTGGTTATGACATCAATCCTGACATTTTGAATTAACACTGTGTGACCTAATATTTCCAATATTAAAACTTCTCACTATGACTCATAATCCCTTCCTTTTTAAAAGACTTAAATTGACATGTAAAATACCTAATTTACAGGATAAGTGATAATGAGAACAAATCATGGTTATCAATAAAGGTTACTTTACATTCTATATGCACTCAAAAATAAGGATAAAAACAATAGAATGAATTATGTTTGAAACACTCTCTTTTTTGAAGCAGTTTATAATATAGACTAAATTGGTGTACCATTTAATGATATAAAGCTTATATTGTCAGAAATCAAATTTATTAAAAGGTTACGAGCTACAGTTCCATCCCTCCCTTTTTTCTCAAAATCACCAAAATCTTAACAACAAACAGTGATTAAAACATAAACTTTTGAAAAATTCAATATGACATGTAAAAAAAAAATGAAAGTTAAGCATTACCCCCCCCCCCCCCCCCTCCTCCTAAACATATTTCCACTGATAAAATGAATTCACAGATATTGTGAATCAATGTTAATATTTTGTCCTTTAGAGGTTTAAAAGGATTAGAAATTTTCAATTTTTATAACAAGTTGACATTACTTTGGTTTTATCATTTTTTGTTGAATACAATTTTAAAAAAAATGTTGAAAAGTCCATCCAAAAAACTCAATGTTCATAAAAAAAGTACTGACATCTTTTGAAGAAGCAATGAAAGTGGAATGCTTTTACAAGTCTAGGGTTTTGTCCCAGCAAAAATATCCCTGATATAATAATTTCACACAATTTCAAATGATATCTTTACAATGAATATGAGCGTCTCTTACATTAGAGATTTCCTAATATAATACACACTCAAACAAAAAACCACACAATCAACTTCTGTCACATGTTTACCATAAAACCCCCACTGAATGTTCTCTTCCTCTTGCTCCCCTTCCAATCAATTAAAAAAAAGACTTCTTTCAATCAATATATTAAGCATACAAGAAAGTAAATAAAGGTATGTTAGATATACACCATAAAACACACCTGCTTCAGATGTTGATAATAATGACTTCATTTCAGGTCTTAAAAATCTGCAAACCAGTAGAAGTACCGTAAGTCAGGTAATTTTCATGATGACCTAATTTTCACTTTATTCGCGATCTCTTTTAAATCACAAATTATTGAGTGCGCAGAAATTATATTCTGTATCATTTTCAATAAGAAACTTTTTAAATGGCAAAAAATGACTGACATAATTAAAAATGCTACACATTTTTCACATTTCCCCAAATTTTGAGACACACGAAAATAACCAGATATACGGTATGTGATATACAAGTACCGGTACATATGCAGAACTTCACCTCCCCCCAAACATTATAATCTCCTAAATAAATAGCTACAATAATATTACATTAGATAATGTTCCTAAAACAAAACAATATAAATGATTATTATATAATCAAATGATCACTGAGGTGTTTTCTGAATAAATGTTAATTTCCTTTGAAGACATAACAGCAAATTACAAAATAATTGAACAAAATAAAACTAATAACAGATTACTCAGCCTAAACAAAATCAGAATAATTAAAAAAAAAAAGACAGCTAACTTTGAATCACAGAGTGGGGAGCTAAGAAAGAGTTATGAACTGCTTTCTATCAAACTCTCTGTCTGTTCCCTGTCCATTTCTCGTACTCTGAAATAAGAAACAACACTTAGTACAATTTAGTACATCACAGTTCACAATATACCGTATAGAAATCATATTTTTAATCAAACATTGTCTTAAAGTTAAAATTAACTACTTATATTTTGATAATCCAGGATGAGAAAAACTGTCATATTGTTAAAAAAAAAATAAAGTAGTTACAGTACTTTAATGATCATTTCATAAAATTAGAAAACAAAAAAACAATTCAACTCTGTGACATGACACAATTAAAAAAAAAACTCTGAAGTAACAACAATTCAAAATAAGTCCTGTTTTATGCAGTGTTTTATTCTAGAAGCTGATCTGACAGAACAGATTTGCAAGAGCAATATTAATCAGTGAAGCTACAGGTACCAGCTATTAATGAATCAACAGCTGTTAATAAAACACAAAGATTATACCTATTAAACACATAATGTGCTCCTGTTCTGTAAAATCAAGATATTGAATGATATAACCAAGGTATTGGGTTGATGCAAATTCGCCATCTAGGTACTAGGGTATCACTCATAAAATCAAAGTCCTGGATTGATCTAACTCAAATTTTAGACTAACCTATGTTTTACAATTGAATGAGTAAAAAAGAGCTTGGATTTGCAAATGAACTCAATAAATGTTAAACAAATGAAGTCAAGGAATGTAATGCAAATAAATTTCAGCCTCTTGAAAAAGAGTGACTGTCAATGTATTTAATCAAAAATTAAGGTGCTGTGTATGATTTGAGTTTTTTTTATAATTCGATCAATGTACTAGGTGCTTTTGATTTATGAAATCAGTGTCTTTCATTAGCAAATTTGATCCTAAATAAATTTTTAGAGGTTGGAGATAAATGTACTTTTGATCATTTACCCATTTGAACACAATGGTTACTATGCCCTCCTAGGTATCTACAGATCAATATCTTACATCCACCACCTTAAATAAGAACATGTAGTTCTTTTAGATATATATATTTCAATTTCATTAACCTGCAGGGTCATCACTCTTCTTAAATTTTACCACAAAACTGAAACCATTCCAACTGACCACCACACTACCCCCCCCCCCCCCCCCCAAAAAAGATTTTTGTTATTTCAGAATAATAATTCTAAAATGCATAAAACAGATAATATTTTCACAACTCAATGAACTAGAATATGATAAAGAAAACAGATGTTTGAATATCCTTAACATGTACATTTAAGAAGTGAATAAGTGATATCATCATATGATATATTTTCTTTGATGATACAAGTATTTACATACAGTAGTTTTCCCAATTTTATTACCAAAAAGTATAAGATTTTCCCAGTCACAGTCTTTATACAAAAGGAGTGCTGTAACAACCCTTAACCTTAAACTCAAAAGGATGGACCAAATAAAAATGGCCTGGTGAGGCCTATCTCATGACACAGTTTGCCTTTAAACACAAGAAAGGAACACAATCAACATCAATTTTAAACTCATGATTTTACAGATAGGAAAGCTTATGCAATATTACCCTTAATTCTTACCACTCCAATCTTAAATACATTACAGTGAGTCTACATTATAGTTTCAACATGCCAGCTGTTTTTACATTAATGTCTACACTGTCTGGTCTATTTTAATACATGTACATGTATAATGTTCCACTCCACCCTGCTGATCCAGAACAAACACTTGTTCAGAGACATTCACTATACATTTATCTAAGCACTTTGAATATATTACCCAGACTGTCTTATGTTTGAAGCAACCATACCATAGTCTTTGTCACAACTGTATATAATCACACAAAATATTTCACAAAGCTTGTCAATGAGACTTGTCTCCTCTAATAGTTACAAGTCCAATTTTCATCGGCATTAAATCTTAAGTTTACAAACATTTTTCTGAAAAATTACTTCAAGGTACCTGCAGCCCAGCCGATGTGAAACTTATGTCATAAAATATATTTACCAGAATTTAATGCAAAAAAACCGCATCAAAATCAATGCAAAAATAACAGAGTTACTCCACTTCAAAGTGGCTATTTTTACCTGCTTTGAGAAATCTAATCAAGAGAAAATAGAATTAGGCGAAAACAAGACCAGCAGAAGTGACTTCACAAATTCAACAGGAGGGAAATTTCCTTTTAAAGCTATACAAAATAAACTCAATTTTACAGCCCAAATGATTGATATAGGTCTGATGTTTTGACATCTCTAGTTATTTTAAGTATTGTAGATTTAGAAATTTGTATCCGTACCGGAAATTATTAAGTTACAGTCAGATTTCTTTTTAAAGAATTTTAAAATTTGCTATTCTTGTTGCCTTTTTATCGATGATTACGATATTTTTAAACATTTGCATGGGCAGATTTATGTTCATTATTCATTTTTTGATTACATAACATTCTTTCTCAAATGAATGATCCGAGACAATGAAACAGGTAAACTAACGAAGCTACTGCTCCAGATACGTGGGTCTGTATACAAATGGTACACGAGTCTGATATACAGGTGCAATACAATGCAAGAAAACGAACAGTTTTCATACAATATTCTTGTATCTCATATAGCAGTGTTGACCCCATGGCGTCAAAGTTCATCTTGCGCCAAATCGGAACCGTTGTTCAGGTGTGAAATCTGGTTTTCCCCAAATATATTGAAAACTACTTATGCGATCGCAGTAAAATTTTAAGGATGATTCTTTTACACATAAACCTCCATAATATCAAAAACAAGGATGATGTTTTTACACATAAATCTTCCTAATTTCAAAAATTGACCAGCACTGCAGGTACCCTTTAAGAAATGAAATTTATATTTTTTCTGTGGATACAGACATCAACAAAAAAATTGGGAAAAAGAACGTCTTAAAGTGTGTTTAGAGTATTGAAGACGAAATTTCCTTCCAAATCAAAATTAAAACCTGATATTCATTTATCTTTTTTTGTCAATAACAACAAGGGAATATCTTTATATGTACAGAAATGGACTGAAATTGAAAAAAAAAATCTGCACCCAAGCCAGGCAAGTTGCCAATGTCTTCAAACTGCATTTAATATTAAATAAGAACACTATAATAATATCCTGTGTATTGTAAGCCTCATTAATTATCTTTAGTCCTGTTAATTAAATATCTATCACTTACCTTGGTAATAAACGCCTTCGACAGAAACAATGAAGAATTTTTTTGAAGCACAACAGAACAGGATCCCACGTCTCGTAGTGAGTCAGCAGACTTACCGCGAAGAATGCGATAAACACAGGAATCGAGCCCACGTAAAACAACCAGTTATAGTTCACCTAAATTGAACCAATACCTATTGTTATCTTAATCAGCACAGGAAGCATAAATAAAAGTAGAATCGCATTCGCCAATAGACTTATCTTCAATCTTGTCACAACAGATAATCATATTTACATTTGATCAATTCGTGTCTCAATAGAAAACTACATTTACTCTTTATAAATAATTTTTATTCATACTGAAAGAAAATTTACATATTTAACTTCTGTATACAGGAAAATGTTCACCTTCAATGTCGAAGTTAAATCTGGGCAAATTCAAATGTCTGGATTTATCTCCCTTTTAACACAACTTTGTCTGGGCGATTTCATGATTGGACAAAACCATTTGCAAAAGTAGAATGGTGAAAAAAAAAAAAACTTGGGTGAAAATAACCCTGTATACAGTAATTTCAAAGATAGGTTGAATGCTATGATGCTAAGAAAGCCATACCCCTTTCCATAAAACATCAGCCATCATAGTGAGGGGAATGGTCAGACTTAGAGCAAGTGTGGCAATTAAAGATGAAGTCAGAAAACACCCCCTACAACAAACATTTGTATACAGTACTCATATTAAAATCATTGGTTTTTACATTATGAGCAATTGATTTCATTAGCAAGTGCCTTCTCAGCCAATTATAAAGATAAATTTACCAGAGCCATAAGACTTCCGACAACACAGTTCCAACTAAACCGTTAATTGCAATGAACAGCCACTGGCGAGAATCGGGCATGACGAACACTTCAGACCCGCTGAAATGTAGAACAAAGAAACCCGGCCACAGCAAGAGAACACACAGTAGCCCGACAAACCCTGTAATAGAGGATCACACATCTTATACAACAATCCTAAAGCAACCAACAAAGGAAAGTAATGTTCATAACTAGATGATAAGCTCAGAGATGTTTAATAAAGGAATTGAACTGTATCTAATGATTTGTGTTATGTTAGCCTTTAAAAAAGAGCAACCATAACAGACTGGGTTAAAAATCACATCTCGTGATTCTCATCACAAAGCGATTTCTTCCTATCAATTACTTTTTCTTTGTCTCTAATTGATATTGATTCTTTTTTTTATTTTTACGTAAGATAGAGACTCATGGTAAAAATTTAAAATTGTGAGGCGATATCCAACAATAATTCTGGCAAACGTATTTCAGCATTTACCAGACAGTACATTACCAAAGAACATGGTGATGTCCAGTTTGTCCTCATGATCAACCCGCCGCCTGAGTGACACCAGGTACAGGGCGTATAGCATGGAGCCACACAGTGCCCACAGGGCCCCCACGGGAATCTGGTCCTCAAATCGAAGGTCAGCCAGACTGACCATCACAATGCCACCAAAACTAAAAAAATAACCATATATAGACTTACAGCAATCACCAAACATGTTCATTCAGTTTATTTTCTCACAGAAACAAGTAGGATTGAATATTTTGTTTAACTTTTATATATAAATTGTACCGGTATATGCTGATGAGGGGAAAGTTTCAATACAAAGGTAAATTTTGACTCTAATAAACTGACTATAGTAATTTCATCAATATTCGTTGAATACCAATTTTCGTGGATTTTGTTTATAAGTTGATCCACGAAAGTAAATGTTCATTGAAGTGCAATTTCTATTAACATTTTGTATTGATGGGATCATTGGCCACGAATTCACATATCCTTGAAACTGTGATTTTCATTTTATCCTTGAAAATTGATGCCCTTGAATATTAATGAAACCACAGTAAATTACTGTTAGATACTTCCAGATAACCAGGTTAAGTAAGAATTTTACCTGAGTAGAACTGCAGAGAGTTTGGAGAGAGTGAATCTATCAGCACTGGAGCTGGGATAGATCGCTGCACAGATGAGGGTGAACAGCCCTGACGTCGAGGATAAAACATTCACAATGCCCGCCTCTGTGTCCTTCAGAGCCTCCTGGTAGGAAAAATTTCCCACAAACCACTGCAAGCAGATTATAATGAAGTCAACTTTAAATGGCAACAAGTTTAGATAGTGTCAAAGGGATTAAAATATAAAGTGAAAAACAACAATTATTGGGACTGAGACTAAAAAATCTCATGTAGACCTATATGAATTTTAAATTGATGCAAAAGTAATATATGGTATTGGATAGAGTTATATTCTGTTTGAAAACTTCAGAAGAAGCAGAAAATTTTATATAAAAAAATCTTTTCTTCTAAAATTTAGATAAAGATTCAATTACAATTAAAAACAAGAGGATATTTGATATAAACATAAAAAAAATTTCATTAGAATATGACATCATAATAAACAATGTTATTAGTCCCCTACTGGTTTTCACCAGAGGGGACTATAGCTTTCCTCTGCGTCGGTCAGTCCATCTGTCTGTCTGTCCATCTGTCCGTCTGTCTGTCCGTCTGTCTGTCCCACTTCAGTTTTCCAGACTTTTTTCTTTATGCATTTGAGGAATAATATGAAATTTGCTGAACAGCTTCAAAATGTCAAACTACAGATCAAGTTTACACTTTTGTAGCATCTGGTTGACATTTTCGAGAAAATTAATTTTTTATATTCCAATTTTTTAATGTCCGGGTTCGTTATTGGGCTCGGTGTGTATCAAATAAACGAGGAAAATATGTTGTCATTAATAATATCGTGCATTTCTTGGACCATTCCTTTTATTGTTTCTAACAAACAAATAAGTTCTGTAAAATAGTGTCAAGCATTGTGTTGTAAATGTTATCGACAGGGTTTTTTGTATTATTACAATCAGGTTCGTTATCGGGTTGGTCTGTTGAGACGGTAAGAAATGATATGCTGCATAACAGTGCATTGTTTTCACAAATTTCTACAAACCGGTAGGGGACGTGTATTGCTTATGCAATACTCTCTGAATGCTTGTTAAAATTTAATCCCAAACAAATATATAACTGTTACAGTACGGTAATTGATAAAGATTTTTAAGTTGCAATTCATGAAAAAAGATTTCAAATTTTATTAAGAATTTCTCCATGATATTAAAGGCAATGACAAACACCAAAAGCACACAAGGCAGAAAATCTTACCAACAAACAGAACAGTAGAGCCAGCTTAGCCACTTGTTTGACGGTCAGCTTAGACATGGCTCGTAATCGAGATTCTTCTGCTCGCAGAGATGCTGAGTATGACAGTCTTGCAATAAGTGCTTCCTCTGCATACGCCTCTACAAAATAAAAAATAAAGGCCATCAAAGAAATAAGAATTGTAAATTTTGAAAAATGTAAAAATTGCAAATTTTGAAAAAAGTATGAATTGCAAATTCTGAAAAATTGCAAAAATTAGAAGTGTTAATAGCTCAGACTTACCAGAAAGCTGACGAACTTCATTGACTTTGCTGAATCTGACGGATCGACTTAAAGAAGTAGCTATAATTAAACCAAACACAAAAACGTTATCTATTAGCCTAGCTGCAGCTCTATGGTAAAATTAATGGCCAACCAAATAGCTTAAGTTCTGAAAATGCAAAAAATCATGCAATGTGAAACAAACAAAACTTGTTAGTTTTGGATCCTAACATATTTTGTGGAATTATTGTAAGCACATTCTACAACTGAATTTATCTCATTGCTTGCCTCAGGCTCTTTCTTAAACATCCATACCAAACAAGAATTCATATACAGATTGAAAGTTGCCTTTTTTTAAAAAAACCCGAAGAGTGTTAACAAACCAAACTCCTTCACTTGACATGCAGCTTACATGCAATTAAGAGACAGAAACATTAGTAAAGAATTTTTATCTGATGAAAACATTTATACAGAATGTGTTAGGAAATTAGTTAAGTTCAAAGACGGTGCAATTTTTCTGTGCCAAAAATTTTAAGATTTTTGTTGTTGCAAAAATGGAACTGTATCAATTTGGTCTGTCATCTTGAGTTTTCTATACTTCTTAACTCTTATAATAGTTGGCATATTTCATGTTCATTCTGTAATCTCTATATTTCAGATGATCTTTATCTCAAAACCAAATAGTTATTGAATTTTTGTGTGACTTTTGTGTATATTACCTCTAATACACTGTACAATAATATTGGAGGTAATAGGATTTACCGTAATACAAAACATCAATTTGAAGTTAAAATCAAACTGGAATCACTGTATTTCTAAAAGGATAAAAATGGAAGCCTTTATGGGTGCTAATACTCATTATTCTTGTACTCAGATTCCCCATCATAATAATTCATTCGAGATAATCATGACTTTTATCTATCCATGATGTAACCTTCTAATTGAATTGGTAATAATGAATGAAAATTGATCCCTAGAATACGAATGATTCTCCAATAATTCACAAAGGAAGTCAGGAGATTCTGTAACCTAACCAGTCATGTGACTTACAGTCATCTGATTCTGTTCCGCTGGCTTTATCGTCAAACTTGGCAGGAACATACTGGGGTTCACTCTGTAAGAAGACATATTCCGTTACTGTTCTTCATGATCTTGTTTATGTAAACTGACTTTATATAAAATCTATGTACACAACTTGTCTTACCAGCACGTCCTGTGAGCTGTCCCCCTCAATGTCATTGCTATTGATTGTCATAGGTGTATTTTTCTACAATTTCATTGAAAATGAGCCAAGTTTAAATGCAACACAACAAAGTACAATATCATAATCCGAAGTTCAGTCCACCATCATTGGAAGATAACTTGATCCCCATACTCACTGTGCCTGACTTTTTGCATTGTGATCTCCATGGCTCAAATATAAGAAATCCCAGGAGGTAAACACTGAACATGCTGGTCTTGACGTAAGTGGTAAAAAATGGTTTGTCAAAGTGGGCATCTTTGAAGATATACTAAAACAGATCATCACTATGTCATCAATGGCTGATTGGCAGCACTGACTTCAACATTTGAAGAAGCACCTCTTTAAAGGAACTTGTACATGATTTTAGATCAATTTCATTATAATATTTTTACCTGTATGTATAAAATATGGTTTACTTGTTGAATTTTGAATGATTGACCAAATTTCAATGTTAGAAGTCTAGTTATAAGAGATACACAGAGGTAAGAATTCATTGTTATGTAAACAAAGTTCTAGTCTTACTTTGTTTACAAATAATGTACGGTAATACATGAAATTACCATTTCTTTGACAAAATGACTCATGGCAAACAAAGTAAACTGATTCAATGTGTTGATAAATAATATCATCAACAGAAGAAAGCAACATTTATTTGGAACTTATAAAAATAGAGCACATGTGTTTACAATAACAAGGCTCAAGCTTTGTTTACAAAACTGTGTACCTTGCTTATAACACAATATTTGACTTTTAAACTTTGAATATCATTAGACTTATCATTACCCATGTTAACCATTCTAAATATTAAAGATGGAATTTTTGTTGTTGAAATTTTGAGCTCAAATTGTGTCTATATAAGTCCCTTTAATATACATGTATGTATCTTATCTATATACAGAATATCTAAATAAAGTTGATGAACTGAAAGATATATAGCGAGAGTTTTTATAATTCCTTTTTTTTTCACCAATCCTTTTTATATACATGTATTTATTTACTTCTGTCAGCTCTGAGGAGGCTACCCAAATCAAGTCTACAACCAGCAGAACACAGATTCCCAGGATGAGACGTTTGACTTTGCTCAGGCCATGCAGGCCAAACATCTTCTCTTCTTTTGCTCAATCTAATCCATCTTGTATGGAAAATATGCTGAAAAAAATCAAATATTGAAAAAATAATTTCTTTTGTAATACTGATTACTGTAGATTACAAATCAAACATGAGAAACTAATTTCAGAATCTGTGTAAATTCAAGAGAACTGCCTTCCATGGATTTTAAAATCTTGCTTTAATTTTTCTGACAGTTGTGAGCTTCCAACTTCTCAACCATATTACGGGGTATTGTTTGGAATTTTCTGTTCATCATCAATTTGTTTTTGTATCAGAAGTGCTGAGACTTAATTAGGTCATTTTGATGAATTAATGAAAACATTTTGTGCATGCAATATAAGTTTTGTTTGTAATGTCTAAATAAATGATTTTTTTTTTACCAGGGATGGGGGTGGGGGTTAGGAAAGAATGGAAGCAGATGATGGTAGTCTAACAGTTGAAGTTTTTCTTTTTCTTGGGCTTTTGGAATTATATTTGTCAAGATTAGAAATTATTCAACTGAAACTGGTCAGCTACAAATTGAGTACATACTACAATATTACAATGTTGTTGTAAATCTTTAGTAATTAACATTTTCTTTTTCAGAATTACATATCACCATGTTGGACACATTCATTCCCTTATTATGTAACCTGTAATATCTATCAAAAAAGAACAATAAACATGTTAATGTCTAGTCCAACACAAAATTATCTGGCTCCAAAACCACAATCTTAGAACAGACTATATATAAGTCACATCTTGAAATATCAATATGGCTGAAATTGCATCATATTGAAAATAAACAATCTCGATTATGAAATCTAATTATATTCTTTAGCATTTGACAACAAAATGCATTGATTTTAACAACTCTTATAAATTTAATTCAGTAAAAGCGGTTCTGGGTGTCAAACTCATGACTTGCTGAGTTGCAGATTAGAAGTTGATGCTTAAAGGTATTGGGCTAGCTCTAAGACACAAAAAATTATGAATTAAGAAAAATTTTATAAAGAAGTTATAGTCAATTTTATTATTCTAAAAGAAAGTACACCACAGATTGGATGTGTCCTAAACCTCCTTAATATAACTTGAGAAATAATTTTTAAATTAAAATTTTCATTGTGGTTGAAAAACTTTCTACTTAATGTAAACATTTCTATTAAGAATAAATCAAGATATCAACAATCGAAAATTTGATTTAATCATGTTTATTAGCTCTGTGCAAAGTTAATGGTCTTGGGACCTGGCTAGACATGGTCAGGTGGTTTCTCCTTAAAAATTTTGAAAAACTAAATCATTCTGCTACCAATGGTCTCTCCTTTGATATGCCTGCATGGATGTCTAGGCAATATCAGATACGTATTATTTCAAAACTCTGGCCTGCCTCTAAAACAGATACAGTGTTCTATCATTAAAATGGCCAATGAGGCAAAAGCTGGCATTAAGGGGTAAAAGAGTAAGTAAATTGTCCTTTAGCCCTGGTTTAACACCGTGACTTCAGTGAATAGCTTTACATTCCAAACAGTTAAACAAGAAAAATACATTACAGTATTTTAAAATTAATAATATTTTAATTTTCTATAGATTAGTAGTTGGAGAGTCTAAATATTATCAGTTCATTTTTGGTGTAACTTTAATAATTGTGTCATTTTGAAAGGGACCCCGTCCATGTACCAAAAAGTGCTGTAACAGCCCTGTTTTTACGGCTGTGGTATATATGAACATTCAGCGGATCCAATTACAACCATAAGGTAGAGATTTTTATTCAAATTATGTAGACAAACATTTTTATTATTATTTTAACATTAATTTGACAGAGTTATTAACTAACTACAAGTTACCAACTAAACGTAATATCAACACTATAAAAGTAATAAACATTGGTTGTAATTTTCAATGCACAGTATGTGGTTGCATCACCAGTATTAATAAGGTTACCATAAAAATAAGACAGTCACTAGTTATCTATCACAACAGGGGTTAACTGAGGCTGTGCAAACGTCTTTTGAATAAGATAATTATCCTTTAATTGCCTTAAGGGTAAATTTACATGCCAAGAATACAGGGGGACTTCACCTTTTTTTCAAAGGAAGTTTAGGCAAAGTTACCAATGAAAGGTGATTATTTCGCCCAAGTCGACCCTGAGTTGGTCCCTACCATATGTGTAACTTTAAAAAGTCCCTACCATAATTATGTGGAACTTTAAGATCACATGAACTCAGTTATGAATAATTAATTACAAACAGTTTAAGACCTTTGACTTATTGACAAGCCATTTGGACTTCTCAGTTTTTTGAATTTCAATGACCCAACCCCAAAATCACTGGCGGACCACTGAGTTTTCGTGAAGACCGCTTGTCTAATTTTATCCAGAGCTTAATATATTAGTTAAAAAAGCATCAATTTAACATAATAGATCAGATCTTGAACAAAATCTTTCAATCCGATTTTAACTGCATATCTATGAATATTAATGAGCTCCTCTAAGGGAATTTGGTGATAGAAGGACAGTATTTGAAAGCTATTTTTGATGAGCAAAATAGATAGTAACATCCCATCAATGCTCACTTTGGGTCATGCGCTTTATTGGAAGTAGAAAAAGAAGGAATTCCAAGTTCTTGTTAAAACGGCCCTATCTACATGAATGAAGTTTACTTGTTATTTATTATTTTGCTAACATGCGGGTTTTTTCTTCTTCAGAAAAACGTCCTCCAAAAATGAACGAAAATTAAATCGCATTTCGTAGACATAATTTGAGTATTATACTGACGTGTGTAAACTAAATAGGGGTCATCGGGTCAAACATCAAACGGTGAGCTGAGCCCAACCAGGTACATGTAAACTGTAATGTAAAACTACCAAAAATATAAACCGATAGAGATACTGTGTCAGTTACGATATCGCACACCTTTTAAATATCTTCAATTCACTTATGTTCTTGTAAATAACTTACCGATACTTTACTTTTGCAAAAATTGTATCTTTAAAGTTGAAAAAATCCCCAAACTGGCCAAAGTTACAAATCTATCAAAAAATGACAACCTTCAGGAAGTCAAAATATGTATGTAAAATCAAACTGACATGGTTGGATATTTTATTTCCGGACACGTTTGGGAAATATTGTTCAATCATTGTTCAACCATGCATATTTCGCTGCATTTACGAGGTTTATTTAATTGTTTCCTTAAAAGTTATTTATAGTAGAAAACTAGAATTTTTTTTAAGCACAGGTATGTAACAGAGACACTTATTGGGGATTGAACCCGGGTCCTCTGGCACGCCAGATGATTAACCCACTAGCCAGAGGTACATGTAGTAGGAATGCCATGAATAGGGAAAACACTTTAAATGGGAAAAACGTATATGTATACTCAATTAAAGTGTCTAAAAAAAAAAAAAATTTGAAAAAAACCCCCAAAACGAGGATCACTCTTGCATGTAACCATCATTTTAATTAATATTCGAGAAGACCCCCCTAGTACTGTTCCTCCATTAAAATGGGTAAGGTACCCTTCCCGAATGTCCACAAACAGGGACCATTCCAGAACGGGGGAGGGGGGGGGGGGGGGGTCAGCGGCAGGCAATTTAGGGAACACGCAATAAAGTGAGAGGAGGGGAAGAGAGGTACAGACTTACAGCAAAAATGTTAATAGACCCCCACCCCCTTCAACCCCCCACCGCTTACCTGTTTTGCTTTATTTTGCATCTTTTAGTTTAATTTGATATACATCATTACTTAACTGAAAATTTTATTAAAATGTGCAGACTGTCATAAAAAAGAAAGAAGTAACAAATACTTTTAAAAAAGTTGACATGAGAAAAGGCCGCTCGATAAATGTTGTTTCTGAGAAAAATGGAAAGGGCGGATAAAACCCCCTGTTCGCCCCGAAAGATCATTTTAGAGATTTTAAGGGAAAAGTTGAAAGTTTGTACGATGTTAAGACAAACACTCCCCCCCCCCCCCTCCAAAAATGCCATCAAAAAAGGCGAAGGCGAAAGTGCGAAGTTCCAAAGGCGAAGGAGCGATAGTAGTATCGCTTCTTCGCCTTCGCACTTTCGCCATTGCATCTTCGCGCTTCGTCGTCGCATCTTCGCACTTTCGCTCCTTCGCCATCGCACTCTCGCACTTTCGCCTTCGCAACTTCGCACTTTCGCATCTTTGACGTAAAGGCGAAAGTGCAAAGGTCGAAGTGGCCCCATCGGAACACCATAGTATGGTGCATTGGGGCCACTTGCATCTTCGTTTTTAGGGCAATGATGCGAGAGTGCGAATTGCGATGGCGAAATTGCGAAGATGTAACGGCGAAGCGTGAAGAATTGAAGATGCGAGGGCGAAAGTGCGAAGGTGAGAAATTCTCTGTAGATAAATCAATTTTTACTGACAAACTTTTCATCAACGCCAAATAATGAATATACTGGTGATCGATGGGTATGTTTTTAGAAAAAAAAAAGAAACTATATAAACTCTGTTGCACGTAAAAATAAGAAGATGCTTTAACATATTCAAAAAGCACCTGATTATTTCTTCGATGGTTTATCTTTAACCCAGGTTACAAGTGTGTTTTTACATAATGTCAAAAGAACAATTAAACTGTGGAAAAAAATCAATGCCGTAACTTGAGGAGGTGTCATTCAAAAAACGGAGTAAACACTTATGTGTTATAATGGCTTTTATTTGTGATTTTTAACAGAGGACAATATCAATGGAAATATCACATACTAATGTTTCAGACTTTCACACTGGTATTACTTCAACGCAGCAATTCCAGTACTACTAGTATTTTCCAATGTATGACTAAAGTAGCGAGAGACCAATATGCTACATCGCTAACCCGAGTAACAGTTTTACAGGTTATTATGTATCTCCTACTGCAGTACATGTACTATATATATATATATATATATATATATATATATATATATATATATATATATATATATATATATATATATATATATATATATATATATATATATATATATATATATATATATCAGATAAAATAGTGAAATGGCAGACATGTCTTGGTAATATTGTAAAATGCTAAAGGATTGATATTTCACTTCATCACGATAAACGCTTGGATGTAATCAAGGTGTGACCGTCTGTTGTTTTAAGTTAGGTAAATATCAATGTCAGGGATGGGGTCAATTACAATGGAAAGTAATTAATTAAATTACAATTACTTGCTTAAATTCTTCAATTGAATTACCATTACCATTACAAGAGTTTTCAAATGTAATTAATTAAATTACAATTACTTTACAGATGTAATTAATTAAATTACAAATTACATTTTCATCAAAATTTACTAAAACCATGATTTATATACAACACATAAACATTTAAGGAGGTATATCTATAATATGAATAAAATTTCCTCATAATTAAAATAATTTCACTGTTTGAGAATTTGCTAACAATTCTAATAATTAGTTACAATTTTTGGAAAGAAAAAATATAAATTTGGTTTTTATTGTTTATTTTAAAATGCAGGTACTGGTAGTCACAATATGGAGGTGTCCCATACACCCTGATATTCAATAAACATTTAAAAGTCATATCCCTTAACCTACACCTAAAGTATTTCTTGCATGCAAAACTATTATATGAAAACTTTTTCCTTTGCATTTTTATACACTATTTTTTTCTTTGTAAATACAATGCCAAAGTACAGGTTAATCTCGGGTAGAGGGCAGACTTTAATTGTTATCATAACACAATTCACACCCGTTGTTCTCTACCTAATTATCAAAATGTTAGCAATAAGGGAACACACCCTGTGGACATGTTAGGCATCAAAAACTTAAACGCATTTGAAGCCATGCATTTTAGCTCTGTGTATTTTAGGCAATCATTTACAAAGCATGACTTGATAGTTTATATAATTTTGATAACACTGATTTTGTTTGTAAATTGAACAGTGATGTTTTAAACTAATTGAATGATAATTGACACACTAATTATTCTAATAAGAAGGGAAATAAGTATTTTTTAAGAAAAAAAAGATCAAACAAATCATCAAATACATGTACTTAATTAAATTTGGGAAACTTATCATTAAATATTGAATCACTGAAAAAATCCATTAAAAATATTTAGTATTATAATACAATGTAATATATAATAATAGTTTAATGCTTTTTAACTACTCTTCGAACTTGACCTAATGTACAATAGTGGGGGAAAAATGGGTAGTGGACAGCTTAATATTTATATGTCCATCAGTGTGTAATTGAAAGTAATTGAAAAGTAATTGGAATTACATGCCTTTTTTGAAAGTAATTAATTAAATTACCATTACATGTAATTGAAAATGTGACCAATTACACATTACTTCCAATTACATCAAAATTTGTAATTAATTACACTCAATTACCATTACAAATTACCATTACCCCATCCCTGATCAATGTACATGTATTTTAATTTTTTTTGCACAAAATTTATTGACAAAGACAGTAGAAAAAGATAGAAAGCATACAAGTTCACATATCTCACAGTATAATAGATTGTCTCTTATAGAAAAAGAATATAATGCAGGCCTTATTTACATATATTATATATTATGCATATAACGCGTTTACAAATGTATACCTGTATACTACTTGAAAAAGGAAGTAAGTCAGTGAAAATAAGATGAGAGAAATTCTTGAGAGAAAAGTGTTTGTGTATGTGTGTGTGTGTGTGTGTGGGGGGGGGGGGTGTAGTACTTTATATAACCTTTTGAATCTGATAAACATAACTAGTATATCATAATATGTCACATATTTTCTGCCAGTGCCTTTCAAACTCTGAGAATCTACAGTTTATAAGCAAAATATATTTCTCTACAGATATTCTGTTTGTCGTTATATTTTCAAGTGCACTAAAATTCAGTTTTGGAACTTCTTTATATGTATTGTTTTATAATTAGAATTAAAAGATTATGTACTTTATACAAATTTCTCTCTTTATATTTTCCAAATAAAATTGTGTTTTTGTCAAATGTTACGTGCATTTCAAGTTTATTTTTTTAATTTGCTCTAATATTTGTATTTTTACTTAAAAACGCGTCTATGTAAAAATGATTATACTCGATCATAACACATACTTTAAATACGACTTGTGTGTGTGTGTGTGTGTGTGTGTGTGAGAGAGAGAGAGAGAGAGAGAGAGAGAGAGAGAGAGAGAGAGAGAGAGAGAGAGAGAGAGAGTGTGTGTTTATGTATAAGCTGTTTACATCTATTACCCCCTCCCTGTTTATAAGACGCCGAGTAGAATATAGAACACACGTTTAGAACTGCGGTATAAGCGTAGGGGATTTTTTTTTACATAGCCGATTTCATTTTTACGTTCAAGATATGAATGCAAAAATGGAACAATTTAATGTCCCAGTCATTAGCTACAACATTTTCCCGATAATCACGGAATAATGAACTCGAAAAACAAGGAATTATAAATTCAAAATGTTCTTTTGTTATTTTTAAAAGATGCACCGATTACAAACACATATAAAACTGAAAGAAAACAGCTATTTTTACCTTTTGTGCAACTTTTGTATCAAATTTTTGAAAGCAAATTTCACGTCAATATAAAGTACAAAGTTAAAAAGTCACATCAGATACTGAATAAAATAGGGCTTGATCGTCTTGGCCATTCCAAGAATATCATTATCTCCTATAAAGGAAATGTTTTATATGAAAATCTAGGAAAATTTTTAAATCTTAACACAAGACTATTTGGATATTTACCACTTAAAATAGCTAATATCTAAAAGAAATCTTATCAAAAATTTAAAGATAGATTTTATTGCTACTAAGCATTGTTGACCATTCAGCGATTTTCAAGGGAAGATGTTTCATGTGCAGATAATTGCAATATGTAAAACCAACGCTTAATGCCAAGAATTTGTGGGCAGGCAATTTCATATTTCTGATGATATAGCCTATATAGTACATGTATATTATTATTTTTTTCTCTCCTCTATATACACATGTACATGTATACAAGACCGCGTTCTCTCTTGAACTATAGATGATAATAAGCGCGGTAAATAATCAATACTAGGTATAAAAGCAGCCGAAGCATATGGATATGTATTATTTTATTTGACTAGGACGATCGGAACTTATCTTTGAGGATTAGAGAAGAATCGTAAGTATCTTTTGATTTAAGATGATGTTTTTTTTGGTTGATGTAAAAACACATAACGACACTTGGAAGTCAAGAACAAGATATCTGTGAGCCAATGCTCACTAGTGATACCCCCGCTCTGATGTGAATATGCAAAATAAGGTAAGTCAACATTTAACAGAAAGTTTGCATTGGTACAAAAGTATACCCCACGGTATGGCATGCCTAAACAAATAGTGTGTTAAAATATCAAGGATCTGCGATAAATAGTTGTTGAGAAATCTTTGGCGAAAATTCGTTTGGATTTAGGCTCAAAATAAACAAAGTCATCTTAACAGTAAGTTGACGTCCGATTGGTACAAAAGTATATCTAATGACATGGCATGCCAAAGCAAATAGTGTGTTAAAATTTCAAGCATCTACGATGAATAGTTGCTGAGAAATCTTTGACGGAAATTTGTTTGAAAATTTTGGCTAAAAATAAACAAAGTCGTCATTTAACATGAAGTTGACGTCCGATTGGTACAAAATATATCCCAAAATATGGCATGTCTAAACAAATAGTGTGTTAAAATTTCAAGCATCTGCGATAAATAGTTGTTGAGAAATCTTTGGCGAAAATTCGTTCGGAAATTTTGGCTCAAAATAAACAGTCATCATTTAACAGTAAGTTGACGTCCGATTGGTACAAAAGTATTTCAATGAAATGGCATTCCAAAACAAATAGTGTGTTAAAATATCAAGCACCTACGATAAATAGTTGTTGAGAAATCTTTGGCGAAAATTCGTTTGGAAATTTAGGCTCAAAATAAACAAAGTCATCATTTAACAGTAAGTTGACGTCCGATTGGTGCAAAAGTATATCTAATGAAATGGCATGCCAAAGCAAATAGTGTGTTAAAATTTCAAGCATCTACAATAAATCGTTGCTGGGAAATCTTTGACGGAAATTTGTTTGAAAATTTTGGTTAAAAATAAACAAAGTCGTCATTTAACATGAAGTTGACGTCCCATTGGTACAAAAGTATATCCGAAAATATGGCATGTCTAAACAAATAGTGTGTTAAAATTTCAAGCATCTGCTATAAATAGTTGCTGAGAAAAATGCGACAGAAAAATATTTGTTATAGACGGACAGACACACAAGGGTTAAACAGTATACCCCCTCCTCATTCGGAGCGAAGGTATAAAAATTAGTTGTAAAACAAACCGGATACACGTGGATGCAATTAAACCAGGCAAGATTTGATTGAAATGTATCTTTTTTTTTATCAAATAAAAAAAAAAGGATAAAACCATCATAGAATATAAACATATTAGAAAACATAGTTCCGATAAAATTGAACACAATTGTCACCAAAATTGAAAATTGTCAAAATGGTTGATACAACGAGCTTGTCAGCAAATACAATCTACCACTGGGTTGCATGCTGACTGACCTTTTTCAAACTAATTGTTAGACCATAATTAATTACCTATTGTCAACGGACTTTTCTAATTTTTTTTCCCAATAACGACAAAGAGCACACGGCGGGTGTGACCGGTCAGCAGAGGATGCTCACTCCTCCTAGGCACCCGATCCTACCCCTACCTATTTGGAGGTCCAAGTTGCTCTGCTTTGAATTTGTATTTCGTTTTATGGATTTTTGAGATGGTTCACGGTTTGTTATTGTCATTCTTTTCTTTTTCACCCCCTCCCCAAATAAAAACGTCATATTCCTGTTCCATGGACAGTTAGTTTTACAAGATGAAAGGAAGACATCGTGGACTTAATAACAATGCATTCCGCTTATCTCCCATAACTGTGATTAAAGAAAAAAATATAACATTTTATATATTTTCCCTATGTGGCCATATCGGTCCTACCCATAGGTCATGAGGTTTACAATTTAGATAGACAGTTTCATAGAAATCATAATAATGCATTTAGTTCATCTATCCTTGCTCTAGATGTAGAGAATAAAACGATCAAAAATTTAATAAAGTTTTACTAAGTGGCCACGCTAAACTGCCTTAGTCAGTTTGGGTGCAACGATACACCTGCCTCACGATACGATACGTATCGTGATACTTTTGATGTGCTAATAACAAATAAACAATAACGCATACTTTGGTATTGTTTAATCTCCAATTTTTAGTTACATCTTTTTTTCCCACATAATTTTCCTAATCAGCTGTATAAATATCAGAATGTCAACATTATCTGCACAAGGTAAAAATCTAATGTGGACATCAATATCGCTATTTCAACACTGACAACAATTAAATTATTTATGCTCTTATTTTAGATGTAATGAATTTTCTAAAAGCAAAATATTTAATTACTAGGATGACATTTAAATTTATTTGCACTTTTGCGCATCTAGGAATGTGGCATTAATTTCTTGCGATAACAGACAAATGCATGGATAATGCCGTTTTCTACGAGGTGCATTACGCATGTCGTTTGTTTGTAGGAAAAAATCTGCAAAGTAGTGCTTACATGTAGAAACACTCAGTATGGGAACTTTGTTAACCAATTTTGTTTATCCTATAAAACCCAAAATGTTACCATATCGAAGATTTATGGGATGCACTGTATCAGGGGGCAAAAGCACGTTTTTCAACACCGGAAGCCATTTTGAAAATATAATTTTCAAACCGAATCGGACGAAAAAAATTTCCGGATCGAAATACCGAACCGCGGTATAGCCTATAGTATCGTGACATTGAACCGAATCATATTTTTACCATGATATACCGTCTCACGGTTTATCGTTGCACCCTTATTAGTCAGGTTATATGATATGATATGATGAACATCACTATCCTATATTTAGTTCTTTTCATCTGTGGATGTAAAGAAGAATATTTTCAAAGATTTGATACATTTTCACGATATGGCCGCATTGGTTTCACTCTAGGGCCTAGGCTTTTGAACCAGGGGCCATGATTTTCACAATTAGTACATTATCGATGGACATCATAACCATGCATTCAGTTCTTCTCAAATATAAATAGGAATAGAAAAAAGATTTTTAAAGATTTTGAGGCATTGCACTATATGGCAATATTGGCCCTTTCCTAGAGCAAGGTCCCTTGACCCAGTCGCCATAGATATAACAATTTTGGTAGATGGTTCATGAACATTATAACCATGCATTTAGTTCCTCCCTCTCAACATGTGTGGAACTAGAGATGAAAATTGTTTAAATCGTTCTTTTGTTGTTGCAAATCTGGTCCCGCCCTTAAAGCATCGGAGTGCAAGGTCATAAATTTCACAATTTTCATTTCATTTTAATTTTAAATTTAATGCTTCAAGCTAACAATAGTAAAAATTTGCCATTTAGTTTCCATGAAAAAGCTAAAAATGTTAGTTGTTAATGGACGACGCATAGCTGACGACGACGGACGAACCGATAGCAATTGGTCACCCCGTGAATCAGATGACGTTATAAAACTTAAGAACAGTATTTGATGATATCTAAAAAAAAAATAATTAATAGACAAGAGAAGCTGTCAATGTGACAGCAAACCGGATTTTCTTTTATTTGAACTGTATCCATAATTCATGTCAACCCTGAATTGATAAACACTACCAACCGTATCCAGTGAAATGGTGTACCCTTTATGCAATATTTTGTCAAAAAATGACTAAGTTCAAAAGCTGGTATTTTTACATAAATTATCAGAATTAAGAAATGAAGATAATAATTTTTCTATTGATCGACGTATCAAAGAAAAAATTGACCGGAAAACTTCATCAATGCAGGTATCAAAGACATTTTTCAACCAATCAAAAGCGCCGATATCTCATCAAACAAATAAATATTAAATGATATCAACATCCTAGCAATATGCACACCACTGATATATGTACAATTGATCTGCAAAAGAACAACTTCCTATCTTGAAAAATGTAGGAGGAGTTATCCGTACAATGAGGGTACCCTATATGCAATATTTTGTCAAAAAATTACTAAAAGCTGGTATTTTTTTGAAATCAAAATCCTAGCAATATGTACACCTCTAATGTATGTACAATTGGTCTACAAAACAACGACTTCCTATCTCAAAAACTGTAGGAGGAGTTATCCGTACAATGAGGGTACCCTTTTGGCAGCCGCCCACCCGCCCGCCATTTTCACCATTTTAATACCCGGATTTTTCCGTTGCAAAACCCGGTTAAAGACATGTATTTTAATATTAAAACTTGAACACATAACCATACAAAGCATAATCAGATACATATTTCTCACAAATAGTTTCTGTGTTGACGTTTGTAGGTCTTTCATCAAACGTGCTTTACAAAACCCTATTTTCTTCTGGACCAGAACAACTATTTTCGCTAAACTATATGTTATCACGGCTAGTCATTTAAAATGGCAGTGGGAAAATGTTTTCTAACCTGACAATTTTTTAAAACCCAATTAGTCATTACTTTGTTTTTGTAGATTAAAATCCATGAAAATGAACAACTGCACAGACTGTGAAGTTAAGACCAACAATTTGACAAACATCAACCCGCTCTCAGCACCTATTGCTTCCATGGGATTGCTTGTATCTATGGTGATCACAACGGTCAACTTGACTGTTCTTTTAATATTCCTGAAGAGCAAGTCCGTTCGAGCAAATCGCCATCATAATCTGGTCATTTGTTTGTCAATATGCGATCTTTCAATCGGACTCAGTGGTTTTATTGCCAGTATTCGAATGCTTATCCCTGCTTGGTCAGGGTTATATGTTCCCTGCATCTTGTCATCAGTAATTGTCGGCGTAGGCGTCTTTATGTCCCTGTTTCAGACCTTCCTAATCAGTTTCCATAGATTTTTGGTTGCCATCGGCAGCCCTTGGAACGACCGCCTGCTGCAAGGAAAACGAAAGTACGCCATCTACTCCTTGAGCTGGAGCGTCGTTTTGGCCCTACATTACGCATTAATCAGACCTTACTCCGAGAATTTAGATATCTGCAACATCCAAATAGTTTATGGCAAAAATTTTAAATTTTTTATGGGTGGATATGGAATCACAGCTATGGTTCTCATGTTGTCGACAATTATCCTCTACTTATTTACATTAAACAGTGTCTGTAAAAGATATATGAGAACATATGCGTGGCAAATTCAAATTGAACATAAAACCACCTCAGCAACCTCCTCCAATGAAAACACGCTTTACAACACCGAGGCGGGAAAAAAGAGGGTGTTTGAATCGCTTAAAGTTGTTGGCATGATAATAAGTCTGTTGGTCCTACTCACTGGACCCTTTGTCGTGGTCGTGTTTATGACTTTGTTCCGATTTGAGCCTTCTCATTCATTAATCTTTATCACCTGCCTTCTCTCCAGCATTAACTCTATTATCAACCCCTTTATTTACAGTTGGAAGATCGAATCGCTCAGAAAAGAATTCAAGATGCTTTTTCAAACATGTCTGTCATATTGAATTCAATTTACACGTTTTTATGAAAGACATATTTTTACTGACTTTGATTGTACATTTACATGCATATATATATATTTAAAAAATGATTGTAAATGATGTCCCTTCAAGAACAACGAATCGGACACATGGCGAATGAGGAGATAAAAATGATGAATCGGACAAAGGGAGATGAGAATAGCAAATGCGTAAATGGGTCCCTCTATATTCCCATTCAATATGGCGACGTGCCGTTGAGATTCGTAACTGAACAGTGAATTTAGTTTTAATCTGCATCTGAATGTGCTCACTTAAACGCATTGCAAAGTTACGCAAGATTTAAATTTGCTCATAATGATAGTGAAGTTTTTCAAGCTTTGAAATGAATGTAATCATTTGTTTCCCACTGTTATTATGTATTTGAAAAATGAACATGAATCAGGCCAAAATAAAGTCACGAATATCATATTATTATCAAAATTATAAATCCATGATCCAATTCAGGTTTGAAAATCGTGAGCAAAGGTACGTCGCAGACATCACGTGATGCTCTAACACATTAGGCTGCTGATTCCTCGGCAACATGTGAAAGAACATTAAATCAACGAACCAAGACTCGTTATACAGAGCGATGATTTTAAAATGTTCAATTATGGAAAAGGAAAGAAGGCGCGGAAAAGATATATGCATCTTGTACTATTACCAATACTTTTCTAATTCTGGATGAATAAAATGGTACCCTCCTCCAAAAAAAAAATAAAAGAAAAGAAAAACCCCATATTTATGCGAAATGTAGAAGCTGGTAAAAATGTACTTCGACGACAAAATGAACTTAAAAACACACGTATTTAATAAAGTTCATCTCTCATTATTACAATCGTGAACATGTTTCTGATTATTTGGAAAGAAAAAGCGTGTTAAATCTTTTAAGCCCTCCAGATAGATGTTATAACCGTCAACTCATCTTGTGAATATCACGTCCTTCTTGTGATAGATCGGCTATAAAGTCGCACAAACATCGGCATATATAACAGTCGTAACTTAATCTTATACACGTTAAATCTTGAAATAACCAAGAGATATTTGTAAAACACGTATGCCCCCATTCCTTGGAAACATCTGCAAAGAAAATGAACGAAAACTACAAATAATTGAAATTTTTCTACGTCCAAGGGGCATAACTCTGTTGAAAAGGTCATATGGTGTAAATGCAATTAAAGTTTACACAAGTGAAAAGCTGTGAATGTGACAGCAAACCGGGTTTTCTTTTCTGAGAACTGTATCCATAATCCATGTCAACCCTGAATTGATAAACACTACCTACCGTATCCTGTGAAATGGAGTACCCTATATGCAATATTTTGCCAAAAAAAGTTTAAAGGCTGATATTTTTTTTCATAAATTATCACATATAAAAATCCTAGCAATATGCACACCTCTTATATATGTACAGTTGATCTGCAAAACAAGTTCTTATCTTGAAAACTGTAGGAGGAGTTATCCGTACAATAGGGGTACCCTATATGCGATATTCTGCGAGAAAAAGACAAAGTTCAGCAGCTGATATTTTTTTCATAAACTATCACAAATCAAAATCTTAGCAATATGCACACCTTTGATATATGAACAATTTGCAAAAGAATAATTTCCTATCTTGAAAACTGTAGGAGGAGTTAATATTTCATGTCACCTACATGTATGGCAAGGGGGTATGGTTGAGATTGGGGGGGGGGGGGTATATTTGTCTTATTATTTTATTCTGCTTGGGAATTTCAATGAAAGAAATGAGTTACTATTCACATATTAAGAAAAGAGAAAGCGTGCAGCTGTCTATCAAAGTTAAGATATTGTGTAGGCATTTTGAAAGCGTCCAGGGGGAGGGTTGTAACATTCAATAGAGTTATCTTTTCATGCTTCTTCAAAATTGAGTTATCTACCCTCGCTTTTTCATATTTAGTTATTATCATTGAATATAATGTAATTAAAAAGTTGTATGATTAAAAGAGTTATGCAAGTATTTGATCATTTGAAGCAAGAACAGTTTTTGACCTCTAAAAAGATAGAGGTAGGATCAGGTGCCTAGGAGGAGTGAGCATCCTCTGCTGACCGGTCACACCTACCGTGTGATCTTTGTCGTAATCGAAAACAACCCGGAAAAGTTCATAGACAATTAAGTGATTAATTATGATCTAACAATTAGAATGAAAAACGTCAGTCAGCCTGTGACCCAGTGGAAGATTGTCAGATAATTATATAAATAAACTTGTTAATAGTGAAGTATTAATTGATGAACCAAAATCACTGATAAGCAGTACATATTATTTTGGTATAAATACCAGATGGTGATACAATAACAACGATGGTTGAATATTCAAAACCTGGAACAGAAGTGAATATTACATTATAGTATATTCGAGTACTGTTTTTTGTTTAAATGCCCACAGGGAAAGTTTCTGTCTGCCTCTGGGGATAGTTGATAGAAAGAAGTTGTTTTAAATAAAACATATATACTAGCCACATTGTTTTAGTTTATCTATGTAAACATATACACATTAAACTTATTTTGAAAATTAACAAATGAGGGAAAATTATTTTCTATCGAAGCCTTTTTGAAAGATTCAAGGCAGGTCGTCATTACAATATTATAATTTTTCTACCACAGAATGAAGCTTAATTCATGCATAAATGAGACTCCTCGACAATTTTGTGTATGGGCTATAGTGCTCAGGCGACCATTAAGGCCTATTGGCCTCTTGTATTAATATAACTGTACAAAACATATACAAAAAATAAAATGTAACAGAAAGTGTCAAAGTAAATCAACTTCAAGCTAGTTACCTACAAAGAAAAAACACGATAGAACCGGAGACCCTAATGAGTGAGGGATTGGTGGGCAAAGAAGACTGGTATGTAGCATGCCTGAACAATTGTGTGTTATAATATATAGTGAGATCCCTATGGATTATAATTTAACCCTCATGTGCTGTACAGAATACTGTACGTAGATTCCTTATTTTACGCGAGTACTTTATTCCGCGATTCAACTGTTTTCCATCAAATAGCGAAAAGTAAAGATCGCGAATGCGGAATTTTTATCATAGTTTCATGTAATTTACATATGTCTGAAAATTAAAAGCTAGATTTTGAAAATCGCGAGATGTGCTTCTCGCGATTTTACGCGGATATTAATTCCTAGCGTTTACATAGGAATCTACAGTATGTAATTTTATTTTTTATAGATATTAATTTTGTTGTTGTCTCTGACTAACCATAATCAACGCTTTCTGTGTAAGATTAGGAAATCGTTAGTTTTGGGCTAGTCGATGTTAATAAATTATCCATCACGTCAATACCACGCTTCACACTCAATACAGAAGTCTGACCATTGATGTCCGCAATCCTTTTGTTCATAGAGCTTATCAATGTATCAATACACTGTTTGGTAATGATTCTCCACGAGTTGTTCTTTGTTCTCTTTTATGCCTATCTCATTATGCTTCAACTTCAATTCTTTTATATACTCTAACTAAGTTACTGCTAAATGAGGTACATGTTAATGACACATGTATATTTTACACAAATAAACATAAAACAGGCAAGGATCATAATTGGTTAATATTATTCAAACTACCTATTTTTTTTAAAAATCAATTGTTACAGGTTCGTACTTTTGTTAAGGTTATTCTTAAATCTCGAGGTAAATTCAGCAACTTCTTTTATAGGTAAATGTTTGATTCAAAACTTCTATGAATGCATCCATTACTATTACCATTGTTATCATACGAAATTTTATCATTTTGTTCTGGCCATATAGACCCGCAAATCCATAATACATGTAATTGCAAACACATGTATTGACTCTCGTTAATAAGATTCATATATGAAGAGCGTGTTTTTATTATAAACATGTTGACATAGTTTAACATAACAATTGCCATAGTGTCAGATAAAGACAAAACAAAAATTGTGTATGTTTGTTTTAAAAATAAATATTATTCCATATCGTTAGTGAACAATATATATAAAACAGGAGATATTTTTTCTGCGTGTCTCGCACCAATTTTACACATTAAAACTCCGACCAATTTAAAATCTTTTCCTTTTTGGAAGTACATAATTCTACGCAATAATGCGTTGACTATTTCTGTCTTCCAAGCTTCTTTTTCATTAAATTGAAATCCGTCTGAAAACAACCCACGTTTTTTCCACTTATGTGATTCACCAATTTTAGCAACTTTTAGTGTTGGGCAATTTTAAGGGCCCACTAACTTATTTCAGAAAATGCAAAATGTGTTTATATCACGACGACTAAGTTCAAAAGCTGGTACTTTTTTCATAAATTATTAGAAATTTAAGTCCTAGCAATATGCACACCTCTGATATATGTACAATTGATCTGCTAAAGAACAACTTCCTATCTTGAAAACTGTAGGAGGAGTTATCCGTAAAAATGAGAATATGTAGGCATGTAATATCAAGTTTCCGATGATAAAGCATAACTTTATATTACATCTTTATTAATAAGTCACATCTATTAACACTTGTATAAAAGACCACGTTCTCTCTTGATCTATAGAGATTAGTAAGCGCGATAAATAATCAATAATAGGTATTAAAGACAGCCAAAGCATAGGGATATGTATCATTTTTATGACTAGGACAACCAGCACTCCATTTTAAGGAGTATCGTAAGTATCATTTGATTTTATATATTTTTTGTTGCAAATATACATAACGATACATAGAAGTAATAAAATAATAAGGTTGTAACAAAACAAACAAGAAACATGAAAATGTAATTAAACAATATGTCACAGAGAGAGAGAGAGAGAGAGAGAGAGAGAGAGAGAGAGAAAAAAAGAGAGAGAGAGTGTGTTTTTAGGATAAAACAACTCTTACAAAATACAAAACAAAGACTTGATTCCCCCTAAAATCGTTCTTTACTTTTGGAGCGAATTGATCAGTCTGTAAAATGTAATTTATGTGTAAATGATAAATATTAGTCTACTTTTTCCCGGTACATAAATCTTGGATTTTTTTTATTTGTTTATTTTTGCATGCTTAATACATACGTTGCATTCATGCCCAGGACCCATTTTAGTAGCAGTTTAAATGCCAATTTTCCAATTTAATGATTTAAAATAATATCTACCTAGATTTTTTAACTGTGTTTTTTTTCCTTTATTCTTATTTTGTTTATTGAGTTCATAACGACGATGCTGTATCCGCCAATGTCCTTTTAAAGGGGCATAGTCACGATTTTGGTCAAATTCTTTTTTGTTTGTTTTTATTAATTACAATGTTATAGGAATGCATTTCCAATGACCCAACAAAAAAAATTGGAGAGTCAGTAGTGAAGTTACAGGGCTCACAATTCTTTGTCATGTAAACTAGGCTCGTGCCCTGTTTTTGTTTACATTAGTTCAATATACCGGTAAAAGTTCTTTTTCAAGCTGATCTTTCAATCTTCTCATTCATTTTAAGCATAAAGAAACAGATCTTAACGTTTACCACATTCATTTTAGGTCTAAAACTGGAGTTTTTACTTCAGCGTTCAAAATGTAAACAAAAGCTTTGTTTACATAGCAATGAATTGTAAGCTATGTAACTCGCTCATATATCAACGAATGACACTTAAATTTTGGTTACCTATTAAAAATGCCTTCCTGAAGCTTTGTAAACATTAAAATCGGGAAAATAATTTTTGACCAAAATTGTGACCATGCCCCTTTAATTTCTTTCTTTATTTTATTTACTGTATGCAACATTAGCTTAAATTTAGATCAACATGCCAGTAAAATATTGATCTTGCTTGTATATGTAAAATCTCCATCTAAGCCCCTCCCCCTCTAAAAAATAAAAATTAATCATCTGAGGCAGCTATCACAGCACTGTCGAAATCAAAGGGTCCATTTTGTGCGGAAATAGAATGGACACAAAACATGTGGCTTGCTACGATGGCATTGCAATTTATACTAAACAGGCGAGATGTTTGACCCACCTGTAAATCTATCACGGTAAATATAGCGTGAGATCACTGTGACGTCAAACATTAAAATCTATATTCTTTTGTTGACGTATCTCGACTCAATACGAAGGAATGGAAGTATTTAAAAAAAAATCTCGAAAGTCGCATGAAAACTTGTGCAAAACTTTAAACGTGTCTTCAAACCTCGAGGAAACGTAAATTACGAGTTTAACGTTAACCATTTTTGGCATAGCACTACGGGAGAAAGCATTAGGAGCATTATTGGATCATGAGATGTTGCCAAAAAAATTCTTGCTGAATTTGAAGGTTTAGCTCGTTCTTTTTCACGCGCACTGGCTCTTAGAGCTATAGATGCAGAGCCGGCGAACCGGAAATCAATCTAAAATAAAAACAATAAAGGAAAACATGATTCGGATAAAAATAAACAAATATGAACAAGATGTGAAAATATGAAGAACAAGAGGTCCGCAGGCCTTGACGGTCACCTGTTATCCAGGTCCAATCAAGGGTGTACGGGGATTTATCTTGGGTTGTACTTTAGACAGGCTGAGGCCGCAGGGTAAATCCCCGTGCACCCTTGGTTGGACCTGGATAACGAATTTACTTCAGCGACCCAGTTCTTATGGCTTCAGCAGGTGGTACGGAAATTTACACCCGGCTTGTTAACCAATCAGATCTCGCGTTTAAAACGACATAAGAAATAAAAGCTTTTACATGGACCTTTCAGTGAGTCCCCTGTTTGTATTTTGAGCGTTGTTATAGAGTCGTTACCCTTATTCGAGACTCCTCTGACTTCAACCCCTGCTTTAATTAGGTGATGTTTTTAAACATAAATTCATAAAAGGGCGTGTGTTTGTAGGGGGAGGTGTCAAGATTCGAAGGATTATGACACCTGTCGTGTGCTCTTTGTCGTAATCGGGAAAACGGGAAAATCCGTAGACAATTAGTTGACTAATTATGGTCTTACAATGAGTATAAATTCGTCAGTCAACATGCAACCCAGTGGAAGATTTTATTCGCTGACAAGATCGTTGTATCGGCGATAGAACTAAGCTCTGAATAAACTCTGCCTCATATATGTATGAATACGAAAATCGAAACAATGGAGCGCATGGTACCCATGGAAATTCAAACAGATATTTTGAAGACCTGATTCATAAAAACTATTTAAATAGTGTCTATCAGAAACTCAATTATCTTTTTCGTATCCACTTCTTCTAATACAACTTGTGTACACAATCCAAATGGGTTGTAAAGTGTTAAAAAGTCATTAGTTTTGATGCTATTGATTTTGGTAAAGTTTTGGGATTTCAATTAATTTTTTAAAGTTCCTTGGAATTCTTGAGTATCCACATGTTCATCTAATTTACACCGCTTCTTGAATATACTATTGCACAGTACTCGAAAAGCCTCTCCTTTACTGCTGTTAATATTTCGGTAAGGAGAAAAATCAGAGGTTTCGAAGAACATTAACTGGATCCCGATATATATTTTTACCATAGCTGTAGGGGCCAAAAAGTTTACACTTTTTTGCATACAGAGAACTGCAGGCCTTTAACGGCCAATCTTAGTTACCCGAGTAACTCTAGCGACCTTAAATATACATGTTCACTTTATGACCATTATTGTCTTTCGTATACCCAAACAAAAAGCCCAAACCCCTGCCCGATTGGCAGTCAATTTTACAATTTAATAAAGAAGGACATCATAACCATACATTCAGTCTATCGTTTCCAGCTGTGGATGTAGAGAATACGACTTTTTAAGACTTAATACATTTTCACGACATGGCCATATTGGCGTCACCCAAAGGCCTTCGTCCCTTACCCAGAAAATATGATATCATAAATTTAAATTCCTCGTTTACAATTTTCATGAAGAAATAAAAAATGTGAAAGTGTTAATGGACGACGCAAGGCGGACGACGCACGCCGACGGACAAATACCGTAGCAATTGGTCACCTGAGTGTTCACCGAACGTGCCTTACAGCACTCTAACTTCTTTTGGCCATAAAAATTATACATTATTATGGGTTCCCCTTTTAAGGGGCATGGTCACGATTTTGGTCAAAAATTATTTATCCGATTTTAATATTTACAATGCTTTAGAAAGGCATTTTAAATAGGCAACCGAAATTTGAGTATCATTTGTTGAGTTATAAGTGAGTTACAGAGCTTGAAATTTTTCGCTATGTAAACAAAGCGCTTGTTTACATTTGGAACGTTGAACGTAATTTTGAACGTAAAAATTTCAGTTTTAAACCTAAAACGAATGTGTTAAACGTTAGGAACTGTTTATCTATGCTTAAAATAAATAAAAAGATAGACAAATAAGCTGGAAAAAGGTTTTTTTTACTGGTATATTGAACCTATGTAAACAAAAACAGGGCACGAGCCTTGTTTACATGACAAAGAATTGTGGCCCTGTATCTTGCTTATTACTCTACAAATGACTTCAAATTTAATTTGATCTCTGAAGCATTGTAAATAATAAAAACATAAAAATAAAATTTGACCAAAATCGTGACCATGCCCGTTTAAAATGAAAATAGGAAAATGTTTTTAAACCGGACATCTTTTTAAAGCCCAAAAATGTGTAGAACTTTCATCAAACGTGCCTGACAACACTCTAACTTCTTTTGGACCATGAAAATTTTACGTTATTATTGGTTTCCATTTAGAAATTTCATCGAACGTGCCTGACAACATTCTAACTTCTTTTGGACCATGAAAATTATACGTTATTATGAATTTCCATTTAAAATGAAAATTAGGAAATGTTTTTTAACCTGACATCTTTTTAAAACCCCAAATTATTAAACATTACTTTGTTTTGTAGATTTACAGTCCATGAAAATGAACAACTGCACAGAATGTGAATTACAGACCAACAATTTGACTGACAGCAACCAATTCTCCGCACCTATTGCTTCCCTGGGATTGCTTGTATCCATAGTGATCTCTATGGTTAATTTTACTGTTCTTTTAATATTCCTGAAGAGCAAGTCCGTTCGAGCAAATCGCCATCATAACCTAGTAATTTGTTTGTCCATTTGCGATCTGTCAATCGGACTCGGTGGTTTTATTACCAGTCTACGAATGCTTATCCCTGCTTGGTCCGGGTTATATGTTCCCTGCATCTTGTCATCTGTTGTTGTAGGCATAGGCGTCTTTATGTCCCTGTTTCAGACCTTCCTAATCAGTTTCCATAGATTTTTGGTTGCCATCGGCAGCCCTTGGAACGACCGCCTGCTGCAAGGAAAACGGAAGTACGCCATCTACTCATTGAGCTGGAGCGTCGTTTTGGCCCTACATTACGCATTAATCAGACCTTCTTCCGAGAATATGGATATCTGCAACTACCAAAAAGTTTATGGCGAAAATGTTAAACTATTCATGGGTGGATATGGAATCACTGCTATGGTTCTCATGTTGACTACAATTATCCTCTACTTATTTACATTAAACAGTGTTCGTAAAAGATATATGAGAACATATGCGTGGCAAATTCAAAATGGCGGTAAAGCCACCTCAGAAAATTCCTCCAATAAAAACACGCTTTACAACACCGAGGCGGGAAAGAAGAAGGTGTTTGAATCACTTAAAGTTGTTGGCATGATTGTAAGTCTGTTGGTTCTACTCACTGCACCCTTAGTCGTGGTCGTGTTTATGACTTTGTTTCGGTTTGAGCCCTCTCATTCATTAATTTTTACCACCTGTCTTCTCTCCAGCATTAACTCTATTATCAACCCCTTTATTTATAGTTGGAAAATCGAGTCGCTCAGAAAAGAATTTAAAATGCTTTTTCAAATATGTATGTGGTATTGAAATTGGGATATATACGTTTGTATGGAAGACACCTTTTTGCAAGGTTGTAAAATCCGAAAAATTCAGACGATTTCTGGATTTTTTAAAGGAATTTACGTTGATTATTAATTAGCGAAGCCGATTGAGAAAAAATCAAATCAAATTGGTAATCACCAAGTACCAATGATGTTAAAATATGTAAAACAAAAGACAGTACTCCTTCGATTTCTCGGCATTAAAGCCCAAGAATTCGAGTCTATTATTTTAATAAAGTAGTATAGATGAATAGTTAAAATCATATTTAAATTTGCATGGTAAATAAGATATTAATGTTGTTTTTTTGTGTTATCAAATGGCATTGTTCACATGTTCTAGTAAGTAAACTAATATATAAACTTATGCTCATAATTATCTTGCACTGAATAACTGTTTTAAATGTCTTGCTGAAGTAGAAAAATAATACGAAATGCAACTGTTACAGTAGTTTTGAATTGATGGCCAAGAATAATAATACTAGTAAAATGAAGTAAACCGATTTCAAGTTACATGTATAACCTTATTTTACATGCAAAAGGTAATTATTAATGTCTTATCTATAGAATTATCTTTATTCCTTTTGTTATTATATAAATTGGCTTGTAGTTCTAAGAACATTTGATGGTTATTGCCTTATGACATGAAGAAAACCAGAATTTAATCTTGTACTGGCTAGATTTTAAGTTAATATAATACCCTAATATATTGTAGGAACATTTAGGCCGAATTACTCTATCTAACAAAGACTAACAAAATGTTTACTTTGTTCGAAATTCTTCTTCTTTGCTTGCTACTAAGTTTTGTCCTCTGTATCACAATGCATTTTGTATGTTGTAAGTTAAAGAATATCAACTTGTTTGAATACATAAGTTTTGCTAGAAAGAAACCATCTACTTAAAAAATACTTTCAAGCAACAAAATAAAGCTTATTAGATAAAAACAATAAGGTGTTATATCCTTCTGCTATTAATTTCACTATATATATATTTTAAAAATTTCATATTGATTTTCATCAAAGCCAATATCAATAGATTTAGATGAAACAAAGTTGAAGTGACGAAGCGCTGCTAGATTTTTGGGAGTTGATTTTAATCAACCTTCCTTTGCAGTTACACTGGCAAACCGAAAGTGAAACAGTGTTTGGACCTAAGCACAAATCATCACCGCTGACAAGATTTAGTTCTTGAAAATAATCGATAAATTCAATGTAATGTATCTTGAAGCATTGGGTTTTGAGAAACTTATTTATGAGTACCTTGAAAATAGTCAGATGATAAATAGTACGAACAATTTAGATATTTTTGCAGTCGTATGTATTCATACGCCAGAGTTCAATAAAGTTTCGTTCAACCATCGGCTGTCTCCGTAAATCTCCGACAAGCAGAGCGTCATTCTATTAGAGGTCGCGTCATCAAGCTATCATGTGACCTGGTGTACACATTCTCTTGCTTGTTGGAGATTAACGGAGACAGCGAGCATCTTGTTGAACGAGACTAGAGTTCATTATTGCTCGGATCCATACAATTTTTTGAATATTTCGATTACTTATACATAGTTTGATGGAATCAATTCTATCTTTAATACAACAACACGATTCATACGGGGTTTTTCTCAAAATTCTTGTCGGAAAAGTTCGAGAATTCATTTGTACTTGTATAGGTTTGTAACAAACATTGCTTTAATCAGTGTATATGCCTTTTTCAGACTATTGAAGGTTTTACATACATGTTTTACATACAGTAAATGATAAATTGCCACAGTTTCTGATATTTAGATCCACTTTCATGTTGTTAAACTTGAATAAGATAATAGTAAATGGATTCATATGTTTTAGAAATGCTTAAAATGTAAACCAAAACAAAATTTGTTAAAACACAAAAAGGGAATCAAATGAATGATCTTCCGGTAATTGATATGATCTCAATAAAGGGTCATATTGTCTTGAATAAAATGTGATATTGTTTTTTTTTTAATTTTGTTTTCCTATATCTGCTCTCACAGAATAGAAAACAATGTTCAATTTTAAACAAATGATTTGTTATAAGTTTCAAACGATAATAACTAAGTAAAGTTTGCAATTGTCTTGGTCACGTTTTTCCCAATTAAAATTCATTCACCTCTATGAACGAGCTATAAAAAGAGAAATAAAAATTTTCCATCCAAAAATTCTCTGGCTCAAAACATCAAACACGTACTGTTCATGTACTGGACTAGTACATAAAATTTAGTTATAATTTTAAAAGAATTAATTCATCGGGGGGAGGAGGTATACATGTAGATATTGCCTCATAAAAATTGATCAATTTGACTCGCTTCTTGCATTTGTTTGTAAAAGCTTTATTTACTTTTTTGCCCCCTGCTAAAATTTAGAGTTCATTTTGTTATGTTCAAATTTTCTTTTTCTATGTTTGAATTGAAATGAATATCGCCTTCAAACATAAATTGGGGCCCATCATTGCCTACATGCCTTAATGATTGCGAGTTAACAAAGTGAGATTATTTTATCTTCACATTAAGTTAGAGAATTTACCTTGACTGTGCGATATTGATAACAAATTTATGAACAGAGGCTGTCGGACGCTAAATTAGGATAATTTGAGCGTAAATCAAACAAAGGCTATCCTGGATTTCCCTAAGATGTCTAATCTTTCAATATTGCAAGTTGGGAGAAAAATGCTGAAGACATTTAAGAATAGGAATCTTGAAGGCAAAAGACAAGTCGCCTACTCACCGTTTCGAAGGCGATAACAGCTCTTTGGTGTCCATGTTACCTGAAAGCAAAACAGCGTGTCAAGAAATTATTAAATGAAAGAAGGAGAACACAAATTAAATTTTATTCACGTAAGGTCTAATCTATAATCTTTCGCGAGGTTTGATGTCAATAAGTCTCACTCTATTAGCACCAATAAAACTAAGAAAAATTGGTTTTTAAAACCATGGTTTTAAAAGGTATATACGGTTATTTAACACGTAGGTCCAGATTTCATTTGATTGATTGGTACGTGTCAAAATATTTGTAATATTAGTATAAGCAATTTTTCATAAGTATTTTTTTTTGGTTTCATGTTCTATATTTTTATTTGCAATATCCTTAAACCTTTTTGATTCTAAAAAAACTGAGAACATAAAAATGTTTTAAAGACTAGATAATCTAAGAAATATATGCAATTGTTCGTTTCTTTGTCCAATTGTTCTGATGAAGGTTCAGAAATTATTATCCTTCATTTAGAAAAATATTAAGATTCAAATATTTTAAATTCGCAAAATTATCGTCCAATCGTAATAAAGTAATGAAAAGTACTTGTACATTTTAAATGATATTTTGCAACCGATAACGTCAAGATAGTTTGCAATGAAAAATGACATTAACAAACTGTCAGCCACCTCCTTATATTCCTTATAGCGAAATATAAATTCAAATCAGAGCATCACGGATCTGAGATCAGGAGGAGTAAGCATCCCCTGTTGACCGCCCGCACCCGCCATATGCTCCTTGTCATAATTGGACATGTCATGATCGAGGTAAATGTTTATTTGGTTTAATTTAACTTAATTTTTTTAATGTTTAATCTAATTAAAATTAGACATCAGATCAGTTTGCTTACTCGATACTTTGGATCTTATTAACTTAGCTATTTTCTGTTTGACGATATAACGTGGACGACAATGACTGTTTCGAATATTTACATAGATTTACCACCCTTTTTCCTGTCCAGAGAGATGATGGATTCCAAGTCAATACCGTTTGCGGATAAACTTGATTCGATTTTGGAACAGAGTACTTTCATTAATTTGAACGCATTACCAAAGTTGTACCCGACATGGATTGTAACCTATGCTTAAGTAACGGTGACTGGTGCATTGAAATAAACGATATACTTTAACATTAAAGTGTTGTTCACTATTTTGAGACTTAGTCTGTTTTTGTATTGCATTATTATTCTCAGATATCGGCGAATTTAACTATTAAATAACCAAATTTACTTACTTATTTAAGATAAACATTATTTTCACCAAGAAAATAAAATGCTTTTTTGGTGATTCATGCGAGATATCAAGCTGTCGATCATTGCAAAAAAAAAAATAAAAAATACCTGCTAACAGGAGTTATGTATTTTTTCTGCAATGATCGCATACTCACTATAAGATGCTCGGATATGTGGTCACATGGACTGTTTCATCACACCGTGCATGCTGCATAAGTAAAGGAAATAAGCCGAAAACTGCCCATTCTATAAAAGGAATAACTGATCGAGACCCGTAAGTTTTAATTTATGAACTTTTTCCAAGAGAATGTTACCCAGGATGAGGGAGAGTTAACTTTGAGATAAGTGAGGAATTTGAGTTTCATATAGAGCAGAGTCTCAATTGTCTCAATCGACGTTCTGATCACATCGTTTTGAATTGTGGTTACAAGTAATCAATATGATCAAGTGGATTATTTTTATTTCCGATTCTGAAAAATACACTAGATAAATATCATATTGGATTATTTACAAGTATTTTAGTGTTTCTCTGCAGTATCGCGCTTTCTATTCCATTCTGTCGCCATCCGATAAGTATATCATATACCTAGTAGTGTATCAGCCCTGCTACACGTGTTTTGGACTAGGTGAGACAGCAACCGGAAGCTAGGGCTGTATCGCCCTCGGGGCTGATATTTCTCTGTCTCAGCCCGTCGTCAAGGGGGTGTATTGCCCTCAAATTTGTAATCGATAATTTTCATATATCTCTGCTTTAAATTAAGACTAGTTTGTGAAATAACTATAGAATAACGAATATATAATACAAATTATCACCTTACACGTCTGAATATTTTTATTTATTACCGACAATTGAAAAATAATAATTCAAAAATAGCGCCAAAGAGTGATGTGTATCTAAGTAAGGGGAGGTAACCTACAAAACGGTTGTGTATTTAGAACAATAGCACGCTTTATTTAATATCAATCAACGTTTAAATTATGGAGGATATAGAGAAGGATGGAACGAGACTTAATCTTAGAAAACCAGAGATTAGACTGTAAAAATTAAATGGTTAAAGTAATGGACGCGTTTATGAATGTTCTCAACCAACTTTGTAGTTGCTATACCAGTATGGATCTTTGTGAATGGAATCTGACGGGAAACTTACGAAATCCCAGTGAAAGAATTTGACTCATTACGAAACTGCGTAGGAGGGAAGTTTCTCTCGATAATTTTGAATTCTAGAAAATAGTGCTTCATTTCTGACGACAGACTCTCTTCTACTGTATTTTAAATGACGATGGTTTGTCAACAAAGTCCGAACTCTTACAGTTTTAATACACATAAAAAGAAATAAAAACGAACAAGTTTTGTAAATCCGAAAAAAATCTATAGCTTCTTCATGATACATTATATTCCTTATTTGGAATTTAAATTTGAATTAAAGTCTTTGATTTTAGATATAAGATATAAACAACATCACACTTTTGTTTTGATCTCGTCCCTGGTATTAGCCCTTGGATGGTATCGGCCCGCGCCCTTCGGGCTTGGGCCGATACCAACCGCTCGGGCTGATACCAGGGCCGATCGAGATCAAAACAAAAGTGTGATATTCTATATTTACATATCTCTATTCATTACTATTTTTTTTTTAAGAATGGACAGTTTTCAATGCATAATTTTAAAAAATGGACACCTAAAGGTAACTTATTGGATTGTTCTTAAATTTAGAAGTATTTTGTTTTGTATAAAAGCTGTAAATCTTATAATTTATTTGTAATATTATACTTTTGGTTCAAAAGTGACTCATAGGTCCGATGGCCGGGTGTACTTCATTTTGAATGTATACTGTCATTTCACATACTGAGTACATTTAATATACATTTGTAAATAAGTCGCTATGGTAAAGAAATTAATTATTTTACTAAACTGATTGATTGTTTGATGATTGAAATGCACAATGCGATTATGCATACAATATTGGTCAAACAGCACCCAATTGTTAAATTCAATCATCTATTTTTTAATATCTTTGTAAAAGTGTTTAGTATTGCGGATCACTTTTAACCGAATTGGTTTTTATAAATGCAAAGCGGATTTTGTGAGATGGTAAAAAAGCATAAAAAACACCGATTGCAATCTTCTTATTGCGAGAAAATGGACAAAGATACTTTTACATTCACACTTCGTCACATTGTACAATGCATTGGTATCATACCTAAGAAAAGATGATAAAATAGGTGAGATCTGATTTAGGAAACAAATATATTGCAGCAATCTGTGAGAAAGGACTATATATGGTTTGAGCCTAAAATGGCCCCCTTAAATGAACATTGTCATTTTACTGTAATTCTTTGTTTTATTTGTACAAATATACATTTGAAGTTTTTTACATAATTTTTATTTTGATTTTAGTGCCCACAATTTAAAAATATGACATCATAAAGTTTACCTTTTCCCGCCATTTTCTCAATTTTAGCATAAAAAGGCTTGTTTGAAGCAGTTTTTCTTTAAGGAAACATTGAGCGACTGCTTGAACAAACAAAATATTTTCATCAAAGATGTATCTCTCCAATACTTATAAGTGACAAAAAACTCGTTCTTGTTCAAAGAGTCGCTCTATATTTCCCATTCGATAAAAGATAAAGAAAATGTCCATTTTTGACTGATTTTGACCAAATTATAAAAATAAGCATCACTTCTGACGACATATTCTGCCAGTGACTGCATATAAATCAAATAAATAGGTGAAAAACATATTTTATATCAACTCTTTTATAAAATAACACAACAAATTATGTACCTGAATCAATTTAGAAATAGCGAATTATGGGGGCCAAATTTGACTAATATCATATATAGTTCTTTAACAAAAATTTCTAATTTTTGTCGCAAAACTTAGATTCTCTGAATTTATTAAAATTTAAGCGCGTAAATTAATAAATATAAAGAAAAAATAAAAAGTAGACCCAAACCAAATAATTTCGATAGGATTCCACTGTAAACAGATTCTCCCAATATCTAAATATGCCCTCTTTCAACAAAAACATAGTTGTATATCAAAAGCTTTAATGCAATGAAATATTGTTTACACATAGACGAACAAAAGGGATTCTTTCCAACAATTCGTATATAATAGTTAATAAAATATGATGTAAATTATTAAATAATAGAATTAATCAGATTTTGAATCACACAAAATTTACAAAATATTACCAAGTTTTTATTTCTTTCATTGTATTATTTTGGGGTCTGGTGAAGAAATAAATAACTGCAGCTGGGTTAGTTGAGAAATAAATGCGATTTTGCTAGATTTACCATGCTAATTGGAGACCAGGTTTGTTTAATCCATCGCCTCGGGATCGAAATACGCTAAAACTCAGAACACGTAAATGCCTGTAGAGGTATAGAGTATGCTGTAAAGTTTTAAAGACTGGGCTGTTTCTCTGTTTCAGATAGGACTAAGGACCACTGAGACTTAGATCTAGATACTCAACAAATGCTACTATTTGATTAAGCGTCTTTTGAAAGGGTTATTTTAAATTTTAAAAAAATAGTTGCTTGGTGAGACCATTGGGGCTCAGCGCATAAAAATCAGGGGGAACAAAAGTCCCAAAGGGGATTTTTGGTCTAAAAATGTGCATTCAGAACCCAATCTTTTGGCGCTTGAGTGGACTGCTAAAAATATTAATAGCACCTAAACAAAGACTTCTGACATTTATGTTAAATTAGACTTATGGGGATTGATGGGCTCTACCTTGAGATCCACGTGTAGGAGTGGGTTATGTAAGCACTGATTTGTTCAACAGTACAGTTACTGCTAAAATCAGATTCAACAGCACTAAATGCAGTGCTCTTATCCTGAATTACTCTCTTTTTATCCAACACGCCTTTAGCGGAAACTTACATAAATCATAATATAAAAAGAAGTTTTTAAAAACTAATATTTTATTTTTTAAACAAGGTGAATCCACATATGTAACTATGGAAATTCGATCATATGTAGATTAATATATAAAATATTTTTAAATACGGGGCAACTGACCCCCCCCCCCCCCGCCCCCTTTTTATTTACTTGTCGAGATTGAGTGGTAGGTTTGCACCCTTCACAATAAATGATGCTATGTGCATGCACTGGGATCTGCTGGATGATTGCTCGTACTCTGATTCCCTTAAAAGTCCCTTAAACAGTAAAGTGTCTCTGTTTAATAGCGTAGAATCGAAGCGCCAAAACAAATAGGCCTGGCTAAAAAGTGGTAAAACAAGCGCCAATTGAAGGCGCCCGCTTGCAGGATTAAAACATCAACCTACGATATAAAACGTACTTATAAAATTGACATCGAATTTGAAGGCGCCTGAACAAGGAGACTCGGGAGTAGTTTGACACAAAAAGATTTCGGCGCGGGTTCTTACAAATATAATGAAGGTGACCGTGCCCCAATTCCCTCTAGAATCCAGTTTCACCCGAGCGGCACTCTATTTTTGGCAATATAGATTTTAATAATAACCAATTGGATTCGAAAAGTGTCCATTTTTATACATGTACAAGGAAATAAAGGAAGTAATAAATGAAGCTTGTTTGAATTGTTGTGTAGCTTGACTTAAGTCCTATACATTGTACTCTCTTCGTAATACGGAAACGCGATCCCGGTGCTTGTAGCTACTTTAGAACCACCGCATACTGAATTACAATCATTTTATGAAATACCAGCATATAATGTTGAAGTTTCAGCATGTAATGTTAAGTATCAGCATGTAATGTTAAAGTATCATAAATTAAAGAAGTTTCAGCATGAACATGTAATGTTAAAGTATCAGCACGTAATGTTAAAGTACCATCATGTAATGTTGAAATTTCAGCATGCAATGTTAAAGTACCATGGCCATCATGTAATGTTGAAGTATCACCTCGTAATGTTAAAGTACCATCATGTAATGTTAAAGTATCAGCTTGTAATGTTGAAGTACCATCATGTAATGTTAAAGTATCAGCATGTAATGTTGAAGAACCATCATGTAATGTTGAAGTACCATCATGTAATGTTGAAGTACCATCATGTAATGTTAAAGTATCAGCATGTAATGTTGAAGTACCATCATGTAATGTTGAAGTATCAGTACGTAATGTTAAAGTATCATCATATTATGAGGACTATCTACATAAGGCAGTTGAGGCGTTCCATAGTATTGTATGTGCCTCATATTTGTATTGGATAAAAATGTCTTTGATTTTTGACGTGGTCAAAGTGTGAACATGTTCTCATATTAACTTGAATGTTCTACGAATGATCTAGAGCCGAAATTATTTTTTGTATCTAAAACCATTGTAGGGTGCATTTTCATTGCTTTAATATGTCCTCTCCATACTTTCATAACCGTCATTTTATACGTTTTATACGAATTGTATATAAAAACAAACCATTTAAATATTATTAATTATAGATAAATAACTCATACAAATATACTAAAATTTCTCTTAGGATCATTCCATTCACATCTGATTTTCAAAATAATTTACACTTCATGGTTATCGTTGTGGATCTTTTCTTACTTTCACTCTTTCCTCCTCCTCCTCACTCTCGCTATCACTATGGTCACTGTCAGAGCTGCTGCTACTGCTGGAATCTTGTCTCTTCCTCTTCATCTAGTCCCTTTTCTTACCTTCCTTTTCGCCATCAATCTTTGCTTTTTCACCCCTTTTTTCCATTCCCCTTTTCAGCACCTATTCCTCTTTGATTGACCAAGCGCTCTCAGCTTTAGAAGAGGAATTGTCCTCTAAAATTCTGTCCAGAAAATTAAGATTCTTTTCACAGCTGAGAAAGTCGACCATTATTGGAATAGCAGCGGCTCCCACAGACTCAGTGGCCAACTGGGGCTTTGGTGTTCTCAAGACATCCTTAATTGGCTCGACATCGAACAAAGGGTATGACAGAACGGTATGCCTTGGTGGAGATCTTAAGCCAGGGACGACAGTTGCCCGTCTTATTCAACTGGCCCACTGGTCATGGTACTCTTTCCTTCCCATCTTTGCAAATTGGTTTCCCTCAACCAATAGTATGAGGTCTTTATTCTCATGCAAGTAGCTTCTCCCATTATCTGCCAGGAGGTCCTCAGTATGCTAAGCATAGTGAGTGACATGGTCTACGAATTTTTTTTTCCTGTTGCTATGAAATGGCAGACTAAAATAAAAGGGCGCACATCTAAAGGGATGTGATATCAGTAAATGTGAGGAATCACATGTTTCTTTTCTCCCTGGTATTGGTCGCATAGATGACACTGATAAACCCTTCCTCGTCTCAGGATCTCTTTCTCTAGATCTGCCATCTGTATGTAAAGTTATCGCACAAATAATAAGAAAATTAATTAATTCTAAAGAGCCACCCAACCGTATAAAACCCTTAAAGCTACCCTTAACTATATCAAACCCTCAATCTACCCTGATATATATCTTTATAACTTTTGTTTTGAGGAGACTGTACAGTCACAAGTACTGTTACTTAAAATCGACATGGTATATTCAGCTGTTCTGATTCTTTCTGGTTTGTCTTCTCCTTCATACTTCTTCAGCTTGTTATGGTGAACAACGTGAGAATCGTTTGGACCCAAGTGAATGTTGAATATCAAATCGTTAAATTTTTGCGTAATTTCAAACGGACCGAGATATATTGGTTGTTGTTTTTGACATACTCCCACCCTTTTGTTCTCATTTAAGTACCAAACCAGTTGTCCATCATAACGAAGTTGCCATGCTTTTGTCGTAAGTTTCCTTTTAATGTTGTGCCGCTTGTCTCAAATGTTTCCTTGCAATCTGCAACTGAGCTTACACATGCGTTGTCTCAAGCTTTCAACGCAGGCCCCATAATTGCATAATATTCCTTCTTAAGTTGTAATGCTAAATCTGCTGGTAATCTTGTCTCTCTCCCAAGCTTAAGAAGATTAGAAGTTAGCCCTGTTAAGACCTGTGGCGTTGATCTGTAGGCTGCTGTTATAAGATATAGATTTTTGTCCCATTCTGTCTGCTCCCCTTTTAAGTAAGATTTGATCATCTGCACTAGTGTCCGGTTGAATCGTTCCGCCAAGCCGAACCTAGGGTTCCGTTGGCTTGATCTTGACTTCTTTATTTCCAGTTAATGACAAAATTCTGAAATGAATGACTTTCAAAACACCTACTACTTGCAACAACTAGTGTGCACGTCTGGGCTGTTTGGTCCGGAACAGCGATTACTTCGAAACGGTAATGATCACTTAGTGAAATGGTCGGTGATCATTAGGACATATTTAATTCCACGAGGAGTCTCAGGAAGGGGTCCTAGTAAATCTGAAGCTTAACTGTCTATTGGGCCTCCCACTTGGTTTCCTCCCAATCTGACTTGAGGGGATCATTGTTCTGATTTGTTCCGTCTACACCTGTCACACTTTTTCTATCCATATCAGAACAGTGGTACAGAAATGCATATAATTGCAAGAAAAACATGTGAAGAATTCAATAAAGGGGAATTACGGAAACGAGAGGATAAACTTTAATACAGATTATGGTATTAAAACCCCTAAGTACATAAATTGTCTTTTAAGAACAAAACTGATTTTATCGAACACAGAAATTCAAGAGGAAAAATAGTAATAAGTTACTTATATTGAACTATATGAGGATGAAAGTGCACAGGGACTTAATTCCTCCAACTGCGATAAAAATGAGGAAAATATATATAGTACTTACATATCATACAAAATAGGAATCTTCAAACACCTTTTCTTTTGTTTTAAAATCGATACAATACAGAAGAATCTTTCACAACAATATATAGACAAAGGTATGATAATACAACCAGAATATGTGGATTAGAATGTCCGAAAGGGTTGTTCCATTATTGCCTGTCAGATAAGAACATCTATATTAATTTGATTTTTTGGTGCAAAATTAACAGTACTCTTTTCGATCTTTTGATTTTAAAGAAATCTTATTATTGCACATATTTAATAATCTAGATAAGAACCCTGTTCGGTCATAACCTTGAAAAGAAGGTGGGTTGATAAGACGTGTAAAATGCCCATACACCATCCAACAAGCTACTGAAAAATTAAAATATCAATAAATCAACTATTTTAAAAAAATTATTTAAAACAATATATATTTAACATATCATTGATTTGTAACCTATAAATATGTTCAATACTTGGAATATGTTGACTTCAAGAGGCGTACACGTACCAACATTATTTTATTTTTAACTTCAATGCATGTTCTTTCATAGAGTATAAAAATATCATTTTGTGTCCGAACAATGGAACGTTTTGAAAAAGTCCGTAAATTATTGGCCAAAGTCACACATAGTATTTAAGCAGCGCACTTTATTGTGTCTGAAATGGCTCATTGGTAAGAGCACCCGACATAAACTAACCTTATATATCTAGGGTTTTTATTTTATGGGTTCGATACCACAAAAATTTAATGCAATTTTTTAAAGAATATTTTCAATATTTTTAAAAAATATTTTAAATATCTTGTCAAATTTTTTAAAAACTGAATATAGAAATTAAGCTGCTTTAGCAAACTTGTATTATATCATATTTAAATTGATTTAATTGGGAGATTGTATTTCACGACTAAACCGAACGGGCATTTGCGCTATCTTATCCCCTATCTTCTTTTCAATAATCGCACAAAGTACTTTGGATCAATTAAAAATGAAACGAAAAAATCTTTGTTTTTTTAATCTTCTAAAATTGAAAAAAATGTAAGTTACTGCATCAACAAAACAATTGGTCGTTTAAAGTAAAACATAAAGATTGCATTTACATGGATGATGTATGGTACAAACCATTATAGGCGTTTTGTTTGAAATAATGCTATTTATAATGGAAATAAATAAGGTTTTCCCCCCGATCAAAACATCTCAAGCTCTCCTCACTAAATAGCTCAAATGAAAAGCATTGGATATAAAAATACTAATATATCTACAGTGTAAAGACCCATGTTCAATCAATACCGGAATTTATATTGATACAAACAATGCGTAATCGATGGTACATTTAGTGAGGAGAGCAATAAGAAGTCGCATTCAGTTATTTGCGCTACCTGGGCTCAGGATTAATTGCAGTACGTTGAATGAACAATGTAAGTATTTTCTCTCATTTAAAATGGTTTTTATACAGTACCAAAGATGAGGTTGAGAGTTATTAAATTCAACGAGTTGAATCAAACATCCAAAGTATGTATCTAAATTAAACTAAATTATATAATTTCTAAAATTAAAGTGCTAAACAACATTTACTGTCTTGTTTTTGAATTGCAATTCTTTTTAAAATGTCCTGGCTAGTTCTACATACACTTGCACTGAGCCTACTAGAAAATACACTTAAAAAACATTAATTTGTTCAATGCATAGTGGAAGTATATTAACGAGAATTGAATAATTTAAAACAGTAGTTAAATATCATTTTTTTTTTCAAAATAATTTTATTGGCTCACCATATGGTACATAACAATTATATTAGAACTTTTTCAAATACAGAAAAAAAAATACAAACCAAAAAAAAAAAACCACAAGAAGATTTAGAATGAAGAGAGAAAAAAAGAGACAGACTGATCAACAATATGGAAAGTAATCTGACCTTTTAAACTTCAAATTACTATTTACTGTATCTTCATTACACATGCGCTGTCAAGGGACTGCACTGTAAAATTAATGGTGCAATTAATTGGACAGTAATAAAAATATTAAAATTACTTTTGTGGAGTATTTTTAATTTGATTATACCTTCAAAATGCGACCATGATTAGACATATTGGATCAGTCATTCATCAGGTAAAAATGTGATTGACTATTGGTATACATTAAATATCTTAACTATGGAAATTGTGTATTGAAACACTGGGATACACAAAATGAATGTTTCAATTTTTCCTGTGACAAATCTCAAATATCAACCTAAAGTCCAAAATATTACATCTTTAAATCATGGAAATAATATATACGCATGAATTATTCCATTGCAGAGACAGAAAACTTAGAATGCAAATTGTGCAGATATTGTTACTTCAATAATTGTTAACAAATTAGTCATAAGATTGAGAAAATAAACATCTCACATGGAAAAGCTAAGATTAATACTTTTAAAACTGCTAAGGCTTATTTCCTATCTCCCAATACATGTATGTCTCCTTTACTGATATGAAATTTGAAATAAATTTATCATTTTTTAAAATATAGCCAAGTCATATGGATTGCTTATATTACTTCAAGAATACTTTATCCACTCTCATTCATCACATTGATTTAATCTTTTTTTACCGATTAGAATATCTTGACATTAATGAATTTTTTTTCATTGAACAAAATATTCTGACCGATTTTCATGGATATTTTTTTATCAATACGTTATGATTAAAATGTGCAGTGAATGGTGCCATTTCAACAAAACCTAATATGATTTAGTGTAAAGGAAGTGTACAAATTAATTTTTTTGCATCCATATTTTATTAACTCTGACACACAATTTAATCAAACATAAACTATTGTACTATAACAAAGTTAACAGACATATTCATAATTGAGACAACTGAAGTATTGTAGGTTTTTGAGGCGTAGTGATTGAATGCACGATAAATAGCAATCAACTGATAGCACAGTCCAAATCTCTAGTAAATCGGCAGTTATGATTTATTTTTCCAAACACCTTTATTAATCCGATATATTTTTTAGACCGTTTCTATGGTGACTTTTACACATTCTCGTCAAATAAATACAAATAGGGTGGTCCGAAGTTCATTACGTTTATGTTTCACGCATTGAATAATGGATTTAAAAGATATCAAAATATTAACGTGATACAACAATTCCACTGATGATACTGAAAAACCAACTATTGTATGTTATAGACCTAACATGGTAGTGATATTCTTCACTTTCAAAAAAGTAGGTCAATGACCTACTTTTTGAGTTGATAGCCATTGAATACTTTTTCAAAATTTAAGAAAAATCCATAAAAATTTTACTCTATGATTGAGACTTGCAATTATGAAAATAATACAAATTGCTTAACTCTTTAACCAAATGAAATACAGTGTATGAATGGTAGTGAAAACATTAAGTTTTCATTCACAGTTGTAATAGATATTTTAGTCCGAATTTCCTCTATTAGTTTTCAAATTACTACCCATTTTTGATTCAATATAACCACAAAAAACCCCCCACTGAATGATGATAATGTTAAAACATTTATAGTATTAAACTAAGTGTATTGACCTTTCTCTGGTGACATAAAATTTATCGGAGGTCAATGATCATAATTTTGAGATATGGTGTCTATCATTTTTAAGCATTTTTCAGTATTTTTGTAGTGTGTGCCATACGATTATCTAAACGAAAGCAAGATAAAACCAACAGAAAATATGCCAAATTATGTTAACTAACAGATAAAATCTTTACTTTAAACATTTTAGTACTACCAAAAATATGTCAGTGGAAAACAAAATCGAAAAATTTAGTCCGAATTTCCTCTTTTTTGCTAAAAGTCAAACTTTTTCAGAGCCTAACTCCATAATTTAGTAAATATATCGATTGTTATGTCAATAATAATTTATTTCATAAATACTTATTGTATTTAAACAAATTTTACTCATGAAATTGAACTTTTTAACAATCCGGATTTGAGAACTCAAACCCTGAGTAAACAACGTCCTTAAGGTGGTATTGGACTTCTGGCAATATCAATCTGGATTATAGTACATTATAATTCAAATACTGTCAGGTCAAAGTGAAAAGTCTTCAAAAATCGTTGATTCTGGTTAGGTTAGGAAAAGTACTAATCGATTTGTTGCTATGAGGTTATGCTAGTGGAATAGTTTTGACCCACATCTAGATGAAATTAATTTGTGACATGCACTTTCACGTATACAAAGCATTAATTAACATAGAAAACATGTAATAATATTCTAACACTTGGCTTTGTTTGAAAGAAAGTCGTTTATTTTTGTAGATTTATATTATAGTCCATGAGAATGAGCAACTGCACAGAATGTGAATTAAAGGCCGACAACTTGACAGAAATCAACCCATTTTCCAAACCTATTGCCTACATGGGATTGCTTCTAGCCATTGTGATCATTACGTTAAACTTGACTGTTCTTTTAGTTTTCCTGAAGAGCAAGTCCGTTCGAGCAAATCGCCATCATAACCTAGTAATTTGTTTGTCAATATGCGATCTTTCGATCGGATTTAATGGTGTTATTCTTAGTGTTCGTTTGCTTGTCCCTGCTTGGTCCGGGTTATACGTACCTTGCATCTTGACAGTGGTCATTACTGCCGTCGGCATCTTTATGTCCTTGTTTCAGACCTTCCTGATCAGCTTCCATAGGTTTTTGGTGTCTATCGATAGCCCTTGGAACGACCGTCTTCTGCAAGGAAAACGGAAGTACGCCATCATCTTTTTGAGCTGGAGCGTAGTTTTGATCCTGAATTATGGGTTCATCAGACCAACTTCCAAAGAAATAAAAATGTGCAATGTAAAAATTATTTACGGCAATAATTTTAGATCTTTTATAGCTGGCTATGGATCTATGTCAATGATAATCATGTTGTCGACATGTATCATCTACATATTTACGTTAAACAGAGTCCGCAAAAGATATAGTAGAACTTTTGCTTGGCAGATTGAGAATAACCAAAATCGCACTTCAACTAACACTAGCCATGAAAACACGCTTTACATCACCGAGGTGGGAAAGAAAAAGGTGTTTGAATCGTTAAAAGTTGTTGGCATTATAATAAGCCTTTTGGTCCTACTTACAGGACCGTTTGTCATTGTAATGTTTATGACAGTGTTTCAGTTTGAGCCCTCTCATACATTAATCTTCACGGTCTGCCTTCTAGCAAGCGTCAACTCTGCAATCAACCCTTTCATCTACGGTTGGAAAATAGACTCTCTTAGAAAAGAATTTAAGACTCTGTTTCAAGTATGTCTGGTTAATTGAAATCAGGATATATTTATTGAAAAAACTGTTTAACTTTTCAGAAAACTAAAAAACCTATAGCATGAGGTTAGTGACACAGTCATTAGCATTAGCAGCGGTTGCAAGCGTCCTCGTCATTCAATTAGTTTTTCACAAAACCTTAAAATATTTAAGGTAATATACAAACTTTAAATCGCCTATGGGTACATCGTCATATAAGGGACTTGGGATTATTCGTAATTGCACTAAGTCTCAACTCAAATAATGCACTAAGTTTCTGAGAAAGAGACTACAAATATAATATACCTATTTACTTGCAACGAGGCCGTTTACAAGTTTATTGTTCCTTTAAAATAATAAGTCAACATATTTGGTGTTTCATTGAATTATCAAAACAACTTAAATGGCGATAAAATAGAAAGGAGTATTGGATCCATTTATATTTTAGATTGAAAACCTTTGAAAAAGGTGAAAATACTAGGATGTTTTGATGCTCGTTTCATTCCCTATTTTACACACATTTTCAATGTGTTATTTCTTTTCCTTAGTGTTTCCCTGTCGTTTAGTGTATTAAAAAAAACCCAAAGTTCTCGAACTTGTGCCATTTATTTCCATAATGTGCCTTGTCTCGATACATCCAGTTTTATTTTACATATTTCTCTTGGACAATGTTTTTGTAACGTTTAATCAATTTCGTCTCTTATATAACTTTTTCTATCATATCAGGCACTTTGACGACTGTCATATTATACAAAGATACTAAGGTTCTCTGTCACATTCAATACATGGGGTAATTGCCAAAAAATGAGAATATTCCGTGTGAAGTTTACTCAAGGACATTCCTCGTCTTAAAAATAATGTTATATATAGAATAACAATGTATTGGATGACACATAACCTGTATATGTATTATTTAAAGCAGAATATTAATTTTGACCACTAACTAATAAATTGGTGAATATTGAAATTTAACCTAATTTGCCACTTTTGTACATTTTATTGTATCATCTTGATTTCTGTGTTTGTGTGTAATGTGACCTATGCCTCCCTTTTTCAACTTCACCAAAACAGCTTGGAAAATATTGACCAACTTGTATTGCTCATTTTCAACACACAGTGCATTTACTATGAAAAATCCCGAGCGTTCCGAATGTCAACATGGTGTGTAAATTTGAAGCGAGTAAAAATTGTTGGTGAAAAAGTGTTGAATTCTTAATTATATGAATTAAACTTTTATAGGTATTATAGGTATTCACAGCCTCAAAATGGTTTGATGTGATTATATAATTTAATTCTGGTTGCAATGCGGCATTTGATTGGATAAAAAAATTAAGTTAAATTTGTACAAATTGGCCCCGGGGCCATAAAACTTAGCAAGCTCACTTTTGATCTAAGTCACTTTTCTACTATATATTCCTTGTGGAAAAGTGAGACTGAGATCAAAAGAGAGCTCATCTAAGTTTTATGGCCCCGGGGCCTGGTTTGCCCGTCACAAGACACGTCACAATGCACCAACGTCAAAAACGTACTAATCCGCTTGACGTTTGAAATTTGAACAGATTAATATCATTTTTAAAAGTAAAACGGACTCAATTTGTACAAAAAGTTACAGAAAATTAAATTATAAGGAATGAACTCAATATCTACCCAAGTTATACTCGTATAACCTTGGTGAGGACAATTTACGCCTTTTTATAATCAGCTTCGCGGATTATAAAGCGTAAATTGCCCCAACCCGGGTTATACTCGTATAACTTGGATAGACATTGAGTTCATTTCTTAAATAATTTCACTGTTATTTTCAAGGCAACTTTATTAATTTTCTCTAAAATCGTTTCGGAGCGATTCTGCAATTCTCTGCTACATAACGGGTACATATGGGGCATTTTAAATGTTCCGAGACACAGTTAGATTATTAGAACTAAGCAGAGTGTAATGAAATTAGTAGCATTATTGTAGGCTTAAAGCTTGGTTATGTATATGTCAACAATACGGTGTGTCGATGTATCTATTGCGTAAATGTCCTATATCACATGCATTGTCAACCCGTGCACGCATGGGTCAAAGTCTAGTGTCTATAATAAGAATATAAGAATAATTTATATATCATTCTACATATTAATACATATTACATATCAATACATATCAATAACACGTATCAATATATACAATTTAGTAAAGAAGCACTGTTTAATATTTACTAAATACTACTTAAGTAAGAATTATTAGATAATTATAACGACTGATTGTTTACTAGTATCATGCTATCAGACAAATATCCTTACTTCTCAGAAAGTTTTTTCGTTTTGTTGAGAAAACTATGTTAAAATATGTAAAATTATGTTCATCAACATTTGTTTGGAACTTGTCGATTTGTCAGACCTCATTACAAGTTGATACCATAAAGGGAACTATCTTTTTATAATGTTATTTGCAACCTTTTCTCATTTTTTTTTGCATTTGCGTTTTTGTATACATGTAATTCAAAATAAATCATACAAAATGCAATAATAATTTGATAGTTATCGTTCCTTGTTCACTTTCATTTATGCAGTCTCTACATTACATTATCTTTTAAATTTTTATAGATCTAATATAAATCAATAATTTTGTAAGTTTTTGAATAACAAAAGAATATTCAGTACTAGCATTTTCAGGAACTTCTTAAATGGAAATATATCATCGAGATAATTTACCATATGCAAGACAATGAAGTTTATTGAAAAAGCATATGTTGTCATGTACATAATTTTAGAATATACCAGCAATGTGCAATTAATGAAAACTACATGTTGTTTACAAGCACGAGCTGTAACTGATATGTTGGTGAGGAGATAGTACGATGTCTGTCATTTGAAAAAAGATACTGATTTGATCAATATTCAACGTAATGTCTTTCTTTCAGTTGTATCAATGAGATTAAATGCACAGTCAATTACAATTGTAAGTTTGCCTTAGGATACTTAATAGAAGTGGAATACAGTCATAGTACGTCTCTCAGTAAATCTATGTATGGAAAGAAGTAAAATCGTTCGAACATACGCTCAATAAATAACCTAGTATTCACAACATTTATGAACAAAGTTTTATGTGACATTGTTTCGTTGTTTCTGAATCGTATTCTGTAAGTATTCATAGTATTTACTATCCCTATTCTACATCAAATGACATTGAAATTAACAGGAGGGTTTTTGAAATATCTCTGAAGCTTTTCTCAAAAATTCTTTCAATTGATTATCTTCAATATTTGTTTTCTACTTATATTGTAGCCCAGTCTTTCAAAACAACTTTAGCAACAGCTCGAATTGTCCGAAAGTAGTTCAAGTAGCGTAGTGGACAATGCACTCGCTTGTCACCGCTGCGACCCGAGTTCGATCCCCGTGATCGACAGTGGTGGTATGTGGTAGGGTATGGCGGTCGCCCGCTTGGACACGTGGGTTCTCTCCGGGTACTCCGGCTTCTTCCCACACCAATGACCCCCTCGCGTTAACATCCGTGCCAACGAGAGATATTAATATAAGTTGTAGAACTTGCTTATCAATCGTTGTAAAATAAATAAAGTACAGTTTTTGTCCGAAAGTACTAGATTAAAGCTGTGCACGCACAGTTGACCGAGTAAGATGAACAGAATTTTTCATCTGATTTAAGATGGAATGCTTCACTAAAATTTTATTTATGGATCGATAGAGTATCATTTCTGAAGCAAGACTGCGTTGTTCAAAGAAGGATATGCCCTTGATTTTATTATACGATTATGTTTGGTATTTTTTACGAAAAAGTAGAAACTCTATTTTAGTAGCTAGTAATACACTGTAGAATTTAAAATTTGATGTGAATAAATGCATAATATAAATCTCTAAAAAATCATGTCCAGTTATGTCAATAAGACGTTTTATTTTTTATGTAAAAAATATTTATGAAGATAAAAAACTTCTTTTTATAATATTTTTCAAACATATTGATAATTTTGGTGTAGCATCCAACTTGATGGCCAAGGCCATGGAAGAAAGTGTCCCTCCCCTGGGTTCGATGTCCCTCACAGCCTACCCAATCTCAAGGTCATGACATTGATAAAATTAATCTCATTTAGGTTCAAATCAAGCTTATTTTAATTATATGTGCTGATGATTTATTCATAAATGCTTATATAAAAGTAAGTACCGATTGGCATAATTAGGTCAGAGGCAACGCTTACATATATGATAAATAAAATAATTGTCAGTTCTTAGCCGATTTACCAGTTTAAAGCACGAAAAATCGAGTCCGTAATTTTAGTACCTGTAGTATGGACAAAAACAATAACTTTAATGAGATTGCAATTTTTTAATTTTATTACAGTGATTGAAATTCTTGAATTGATTGAGATTCCAAAATTAAAGAAGAATGAAAAAGATATACTAGATTCTAGACCTACACTCGCAGAATGCAAAGAAGCTATATATAATATGAAAAATAACAAATCTCCAGGTTTAGATAGATTACCAAGTGAATTTTACAAATGTTTTTGGAAACTTATTAGTCCTTTTATTTTATGATATGCTCATGCAAATATTTGAAAGACGAGAACTGTCATTCTCACAACGTTTAGCATTAATTACTGTTCTTTTAAAAAAAAAGAGATAATAAAAATCTAAAAAATTACAGACCTCACAGTTTCGTGGGTAAAAATACTGTATACTAATCCAATTTTTAGAATAAAAAACAATGGCTGGATTTCAAAAACATGTGAAATGTCGCGTGGTATAAGACAGGGATGTTCTATTTCAGCTTTAATGTATTTATTTATTGAAGAAATTTTAGCTATAAAACTTAAAACTAAACATGATATAAAGGGTATAAAAATTGCTAATATGAGTACAGAAATTAAAAATCTACAACATGCTGATGATGTTACCTTAGCACTTAGAGACATGCTTTCCTTAGACAAAGCCATTGAAACAGTAAAGTCTTTTTGTGATCATGCTGGATCTAAAGTTAACTTAAACAAAACACAATGTATACTTCTTGGAAAACTTAAAGATAAACATTCTAATATTGGCGAAATTAATGTTACAAACGATGCTGTAAGATGTCTAAGAATTTTTATTGGACATGATAAAAAACAATGTTTTGATTTAAACTGGAAAAAAAATTACGACAATATTGAAAAACTTTTTGAATCATGGAAAAAAAGAAAACTTACTATTTTTTGAAAAACTTGTAGAGTAAATTCTCTAGCTATTTCAAAACTGATTTACGTAGGGTCGATTTTACCCCTCCTTAATCAAGATTTCTTGAAAAAGATCAAATGTAGCATTTTCAATTTTATTTGGAATAAAAGAGATGGAATAAAACGAGATACAATAATTGGTAAAATTGAGGACGGAGGCGTTGGTCTAGTAGACATAGAACTGAAACTTAAGGCTATAAAAGCATCATGGGTAAAAAGACTTGTAGATGAATCTTGCATGCTTAATAATATATTTCAAGGATATATAAAAAACACGGGATTAGATATAGATTATATACTATCAATGTCTGAAAGAAAAGTTGAAAAAATTGTATGTTTGTTAAATCTACCTACTGTGTATAAAGAAATGCTGTGTTGTTTTAATGAATGTAAAAGGTTAATTAATATATCTGAACTTTCAAATGTAACATTTGCACAACAACCACTGTGGAATAATACTCTGTTTGAACATAAAGGAAAATCATAATTTTTAAAAACTTAACTGGGTAATAAGTAAAATTTTGTTAAAGATTTATTCAACATAAATAGTGAATTCAGAACACTACAAGAACTTTCAAATGATCTAAAGAAGAAAATAATTGCTTGTGTGAATGAATTTTAAAGAAAGTAATTAAGAAAAAAAGTGAGTGTTTTGATATGTTTTGATATGTGTTGGTTTTAAACAAAAATACTAAAAAGAAATGTTTATAATTTTCATAAGGGAACATTTGATATATTCGATAGGAGATGTAAATTCTACTATGTAAACTTGCTTCATAAAAATTCAAACCACCTTGCTACCAATCTGCATTTAACAATTTATTTAAAATTGGTAGAGAAAATTGGAAAGATATTTATGAAAGAAAGGTTAAGAACATGTATGACAAAAGACTTATGAATTTAATTATAAGTTGTTAAACAATATTTTGAATTGTAATTCCTTTCAATACAAATGTAAATCAAGATGTAATGCAAATTGTGAATTCTGTCCGTGTGAAAAGGAGGACATTAAACACTTTTTATTTGATTGTCTATCTGTACAAAGAATGTGGCAAAAATTGAAGAGTATTTCGAATTTCGATGTATGCTGGAAAAACATCATTATAGGATTCTATTCAGAAAAAAATTCAAAAACAGTCTTTTTAAATACATTTATATCATATGTATCATATGTAATTTACAAATATAAAATAACTTGTAGAATGAATGAAAATATTCAATCATGTAACACGCTTTTGAATTTTTTCAAAAGGTCTCTCTCTAAAGAAATGGACTTGATGTTGAATTTTTCAAAAACAAAAATATCTGGAGGTAAAATATTAGAACTTATTCGATTGTTATAATCTGTTTATTAGTTAAGATTTTTTAACTGCTTATCATGACCCGGGGCAATCAGATATTGAAAAGGGTTGCATATTTCTGAATAAAATATATAATTTAAAAAAAAAGAAATTCTTGTATCACCACAATCAACACTGCCCAAACTGACTATCATGAAACTAATGAAGTGTCAAATTCCTCTTTTCCTGAGTAAGAGTTAAACATCATATATAATCCTTTATCTTATATTTACATGTATAACAGGGGTGGATTAAGTCTCTATTATTGATTAAAGGATGCAAAACGCCTACTGTCATGTATACCTACCACATTAGAACAACGTAAAAGGGGCAAAAACATAATTATGACTTTGGTAGCTTCTTTTTGAACGTTATTGAGAGTACTAGAAGCAATTTCTTTGCCTTTGGCTGGTCTAAAATAGACACGTAAAATAGACGCAAATCCTAGCAATCGATGAGTTTTGTACTTTTTACAAACTAATTAACCAGCAAAAAGGAGTGACAGTTTACGATGGTTATTAAACCTGTGATAGACTGACGTGCTTCACGTGATTGGCCTTTTGGTTTGGATCTCAAAGTTTCGGAAATGTAAATATTTACAGTCGCTTTTGCAGCTATTCCTGGATTATTTCTCTTTTTTTGACATGTCTGATAATATATAGAATCTGACTGTAATATTACCCTCTTTCATCTTCTAAACATCACCAGCGTGCTTCAATCTAGATTATCCAAGGAATATCTTTTTACTTGCTGTTTTTTTCTATTTACTTGTTTTAAACTAGATTCAGAGAATAATAAAATTATCCACTTTCGGAAAATGAATATAATTTGAATACTGCTTTATAATTATGTGCGACCAAACAACATTGATCGAACTCTTTTGTCTGACGAAAGGCATTTGTTTGCAAATTACCTTTGAGTTTTAATCTGTGTTAATTCAAATTGTTGTGTCCAATTTCAATATATTTACTGAATTTCAGTGAAGAATATTAGTATATCAACGGGGCATGGTCACGATTTTTGTCAAATTTTTTTTTTACGATTTTAATGTTAACAAAGCTTTAGTAAGGCATTTTTAACAGGCAATCGAAATTTGAAGGTAATTTGTTTAGTTACAGAGTTTACAATTCTGTGATATGTAAACTATACTTTTGTTTATTTACATCTTGAATGTTGAAGTGAAAAATCCAGTTTTAAACCTAAGATGAATGCGTTAAACGTTAGAAACTGTCTATTTATGCTTGGAATGAATAAGAAGATAGAAAAATCAGCTTGAAAAAGATGTTTTACTGGCAATTGAACTTGTGAACACAAAGACAGGGCACGAGCCTTGTTTACATGACAAAGAATTATGGTCCTGCATCTTGCGTATACCTTTACGAACGATACTCAAATTTCATTTGATCATTAGAAATGCATTCCTAAATCATTGTAATTAATAAAATCAGAAAAATACAATTTGACCAAAATCGTGACCATGCCCCTTTTCACAATGTTTTGGCCATTGAACAGCATGTTTTGGTGATAATACTAAGACCGCGGAACATTAACTGGCAAGTTTGGAAATATACAGCTAACGTCAATTTCACCTATTGCAGTGAAAACATTTCAATTGGTGGGGACAAATTGAGGCGGACGTTTGAGAAAACATTGGATTGAAACTGTAGTTATAAGAAGTATATTTTCAATCCACCTCAGCGTTTCTTACTTGCTATATATTTAATATCACCAAAGCGATTGAAACATTTTTTTCATCAATAAGTATATATATATCCAGCAAATGTTAGAAGATCCCAATTCGGGAGAGATTATATGCAAGGCAAAGCATTGTCCAATGACTTCATAGAATCGGTCATCACATGTTTGTGTATAAGCTAGATAAACAATGAACGCGCATATCTATTCTTATACATTCACTTATCGAAAAAAGGACATTTTTTATCTGGGTATTGTTTTGATTTATTAAGCGGAATTTGAATTATTCTTCTCTAGAAGTAAACCCTGATTTAACAGTGGACAACTTGATTTCAGACTTGTCTATATCTACCCTCTATACAATAAAATCAATTTTATAATCAAAACCAGTTGGTTCCATAGTATAGAGGGTAGACATAGATATCGTTCGTCATTTACAACATTAGCTGGTGAGCGCCTATGAATCTCTGAATACATCGGACAATGCTTTGCCTTGTGTATAATCTCTCCCGAGCTGTGATCTTCTCATATCTGCTGATAACATACTTATTGATGAAATAATATAGTTTCAATCCAATGTTTTCTCAAAAGTCCGCGTCAATTTGTCACCGCTAATTCAAATGATTTGGCTGTAAAAGGTGAAATTGACGTAAGCTGTTTATTTACAATATTGCCATTTAATGTTCTGCGGTCTTACAACAGTGGCAACAAAGCGCTCCAAATGTAATACAGTTATCTCACCTCATTTTTCTATCTTTGTAGAACTTGTTGTTCATTAACACTGTTCTGATCAATGCTAGTTGGATTTCGAGGGATTTCAAAGGGATTATGGATTAAAAAATCATCCATTGTTAAACTTCCATCATAAAACATGATAACAAGAGAGTATCTTTTGCACTCAGTCGTATTAATGAATAAATGGGCATACTTAGTTAATCAGAATTACATGAATGAGGTCTGAAATTAAAATACAAATATTTTACAGGTTTTCAGGTCTGTTCTCATTTGTTAAATTTTGTACATAAAGCAAAAATAGATATAGGGTATAGGTCAGACCACTCTATTGTAATTATTGATAATGTTTTCTCACATTTTGTTAGAGGGAAGCGATATTGGTAATTTAATAATTCTCTGTTGAAAAAAAAAAGAATATGTAATTGTGTGAAAAAAGTTCTAGTTTCTCTGGAACACAAGTATGCAAAAAAATAACCACAAACAGACTCAATTGAAGCTATAGAACAAATACCAGATGCCCTGTTATCTCTTAATATTGATTTCCAGTCCTTCTTTAAGCAGATCTTTCTCCATATTAGAGGATTTACAATTAAGTACAGCTCCAGAAAAAAAAGAAATAGAGTAAACAAGCAAAAAGAAATAGAAGAAAAGATGAATACTGTAAGAACTAATGAATATGTAACTAACTAACTAATGATGAACTTATTCTTTTGCAAAATGAGTTAGGATCAATCAGAAAAGAACACATGAAAGGTTTAATGGTAAGAGCTCGTGCTAAATGGTTTGAAAAAGGTAAAAAGCCGACTAAATATTTCCTTGCACTTAAAAAACGAAATTATATAAACAAAACAGTATCCAAAATTGCCAATGACAGTGGAGTTTTCATCACAAATTAACAAGAAATACTTCATGAAATTAAACCTTATATAGCAATAAAGACAATGACTTGAATTGATATAGAAGAAATTATAGATAAAAGCTTGGATAACATACTTGATAATAATATGGGTGAAAACTTAGAAGGAAAAATAACCTACACAGAAGTTTTAGAAGCTCTTAAAAATATTAAAACCGATAAATCACCAGGTTCAGATGGCTTTAGCGCAGAACTTTTTAAATTTTTCTAAAAAGATATATGCCACTTCTGGTTAATGCAACTTATGAAGTTTTGAAAGTGGACGACTGTCAACAACTCAAAAACTAGGAATGATATCAATCTTGCCAAAAGAAGATATATAAATGTAGAGAATATTTAAAAAATTGGAGACCAATATCACTTTTAAACTTATATCAGCATGTATCGCAAACAGACTAAAATAAGTACTAGACTACGTTATAAATGAAAACCAAAAGGGGTTTTTAAAAGGTAGGTTTATCGGAGAAAACACCCGTTTTGTTTATTATATTATTAATGAAACAAAAACAAGCCAAATTCCTGGAATGACATTACATATTGATTTTGAAAAGGCCTTCAAATCGATATTATGGTCTTTATGTTCAAAGCACTTACATTTTTCAATTTTGGTCTAAATTAGATGGGTGAAATCTCTATATACATATGCAAAGTTATGTGTGATTCAAAATGAAATTTTCTCAGAATTGTTTAATATTGGGCGCAGATTTCGACAGGGAGATCCTCACCATATCTTTTTAATATATGTGTAGAAATCATGGGTATTATTATAAGACAAAATAGACATGTCAAAGGAATACACATATAAAGAGAGAGAATTTTGTTTGTTTCAATATGCGGATGATACAAATATGTTTTTAGATGGAACAGAAAAAAGTTTAAAATCAGCTTTAGATCTTCTTTTTCAATTTTCAAAATATTCAGGGTTAAAACCAAACTTCTGAAAAACCAAGGCCATTTGGATAGGGTTAAAATTAGGAAACATTGATATTTTGTGCTATACAATGGATAAATACAATGAACAAATGGGGATTTCAATGTATTAGGAATTAAATTCAACTCAAGTCTTAATAATATTACGAAAATAAATTTTGATCATAAACTTTCTTTGATAATCAAGGAAATTAATAACTGAAATAAAAGGCAGTCAAGTCTCTAAGGAAAGATAACTGTTATAAAGTCAGTATAACTACCTAATTTGACACATCTTTTCATAACGTTGCCTACACCAAGTACAGAGTGGTTAAAACAATCGGAAAAATCCCTTTTTCAATTCATTTGAAATGAAAAAATGATTAAATATCAAAAGCAGTATTAATTCAGAAGAACACTGATGGGGTTTCCAAATGGTACATTTAGATTCCTACATCAAATCACTGAAACTGTCTTGGTTCAGGAGAATTTTACAATCAAAAGATAATCTACTGAATACTCTCTATAGTGTAATTACAAGAAGTACAATATCTAAAATTTTGCAATCTGATTATCCTAAGAATCTCTCAAATAGTATCAATAACTTATTTTGGAAAGAAACCTTAATATCATACAGTGATAACATTGACATTGCACATACATCTTTGAATGCACAACACATTCCCGTTTGGTTTAATCCTCATATCAAAATTAATAAAAAATCAAAGAACTGAAGAACTGACGGGAGTTGATTTTGTCGATGTTGAATTATTTTAAATCAGTGATATGTTATTTTGCATGACAAGTACATGTAGTTTCTTATTTGAATTACGCACATTTTTTTAATATGAATTTTTGGACTTTTTCGACAAGAATGTTGAGAAACCCCAATATGAATCATGTTAAATAATATTTAAAGATAAAATTCAATCAAACTATGTATCAGTAATAGAAATATTTAGCGAAAATTGTATGGATCCAAGCAATATTGAACTCTAGTCTCGTTCAACCAAACGCTCGGCTGACACCGTAAATCTCCGACAAGGATTTACGGAGACAGCCGAGCGTCGAGTTGAACGAGACTATATTGAACTCTGGCGTAGGAATACATACGACTACAAAAAATATTTAAGGTATCCCACTCCGCAATGTTCTTGTATCAAGAATTTCTTGAGAAGTATTCTACTGAAATCTGTAGACAAAACACACTTAAATAATACAAAGATAATGGGAGGTCAGTGTTCATCCCTCTGAGTTATGGTCAATTAAATTTGACCTTTTTGCACCTAAAATGCGATTTCAGCCTGATTAGGATTTGTTGTCAGAATTTTTGATTAAGCAAACTCTTTTCTTAAGATGTTGTTTTTAATTATGTACAATGGTCACACTGAATAGAGGGATTATGAAAAAAAAATTGCATGAAGCTGCATAAATGTTTGTATGACCTTTTTGCACTTAAAATAGACAATTTTTATAATAGTTACAATTTGATTTGAAATAAAAACATTTTGAATATCAAGAATTTTAGAAGATTAATCCAGTTTGCCTACATATGTATTCAGTATCTTTTTGACATAATAAAACATGGGGGTTAGTGATTTCAAATTTTAGATACATGGCTTCAAAGGTAAAATTATTGCAAAATTTGGCTTTAAAAAATTCAGACATTTTCTATATATTTGCATGATTTTATGCTAAACGTCTATCATTCTCTCAAAATTTAGTTTAGTACAAGTCATAGAGAACCTATAGAACATGTCACAAACCTATCAAATGTTAAAAATGAGAATAATGAATAAAGTATAATAAAAAGAAAAGTATATTGAAAATTCATAAAATTGCTTGTTTCTGTCATTTTCGACTAAAAAACCTTCCGCACGAGAAAATAGTTCCCCCCAAAACTTGTTCGTTTCTTGGATTCAAATAGATTTTCTTTACGAATGTTGTGTAATTATGAAATTATGATCTTTTTGTGAGGTTTAAATAAATAAAATCATATTCATTTAAAATTTAATGAACATCTGCGCAATGAAATAAAAAATGAGGAGTGATATACCTTAAATTGTTTGTACCATTTAAAATCTGACTATTTTCAAGGTATTTATAAATAAGTTTCCTTGAAAAACAATGCTTTATCATACATTACATCGAATTCATCAATTAATTTCAAGAACTAAGTCTTGTTAGCAGCGATGATTTGTGCTGAGGTCCAAACACTATTTCACTTTCGGTTTGTCTGAGTAATTGCATAGGAGAGTTGATTAAAATCAACTACCAAAAATCACTGTTTTTTGAAAGTTTATATAAGAAAGACTTTAATGTATTTGTCTGATTTTTTTTATGTTCTTGGAGAGTTTATCTAGTTTGGTGAATTTGGTGTTAATCTGCCATTTACCACTATACTTGGATTTAAAAAAGTCATTAGTTTACATATTAATGACAACTATAATACACCTAAGCAATTTCTTCTCATACCAGCATCTATAAATATTTTACCAAAAAAAGAACAAAGAAGTGTATAATGTGTTTATTGGAGATAGCCAATTTTGTACTAAACATGAGCATGAATGAGGAACTTTACTTGAGTTAGATGGTACATTTATTTGAAAATCAAAGTATTATGCACTTTTTAATAGTACAAAAGACAGTAAGCTATTATGGTTAGAATATAGGATATTCCATAGAATTCTATGAACAAATATTTATTAATTGCAAGATTACATGCAATAACAAATGCAATCTTTGTACAAAAGAACCTGAGTCAATTGAACGTTTGATTTTATTGTCATAAGAGAATTAATAATTATTAACAATAATAATAATTCACATTTATGGGTGCAATTAGAGCATTTTTGTCATATTATTGTCATTCTGATATAAACTTCTCGTTAAGTGAAGTAATTTTTGGCTATACAAGAGAAAAAAAAAATGATATTGCTAATATATTGATATTATTAACAAAGCAATATAATTTTTACAAATCAAGAAAAAAATCTGCATATTAGCGACATGATGAAATCAATATTAGCTTATTATTTGATAGAGAGAAAATAGTTTGCAATATAAATGAGATATGATGATTTATTACTAGGTAATCTTATTGCAAGCATTCATGTTTATTTATTTTTATAATCATTTCCATATGCTTTCTCGTTATAATGGGCATTGCATGTACAAATATATCTATATCAACATGTAATTATGTCATGCATATAACACCTTAGTAACCACGGTAACTGTACCTTTAGAATGAGTGAGAGAGTAAAAGTTTGTGTTCTGTCTTTTTTGTGTGTTTGTCTTTATATATAGAACTATTGTATTTATTTAAAATCTAGTCATGTGATCCTTTGTCTTTATATGTTATTGTTTACATAATTTTTTATTATTTGTGTTACAGTTAAAGTCTACAGACCTAATTTGCTTTGTAGATTTCTGAATATTGCGCTCCTTAAAGTGCTAAATCACAATTACTGCATTGGAAAATTGCTTATAAAGCATATTCGGCTGATCGACGTCTGCAATACACACCTTTTATGATGCATGTTGCTGCTGACGTACGTGTGATGGTTTATAGAATCTTTCCTCGAAGAATGACATTATATTGAATTATCCGCCGAAGACCGGCGCTTTAGTAAAACCTACCCTAATACACGAGCTTTGTCGGTTATTGATAGCATCTACATGTGAACAATTTTAATAAAAACAGTTCCTATTTGCATTTATCAACTCTCTTTGTGTAAAATGACCAATATTTTATAAGAAGCTTTCTATACAAAAACGTCCAATACAAAAGCACTAATTAACACCTCTAGCCATCTAGTGTACTCGTAGAATATTTATTTGGTGTACTTTTTCCATACATACATAATGTACATTTAATTATTGATGAATATCTGTAATATATGTATTTGGTTTCAAATTTTTCAATATTTATTTTAATCAAATATCTTAGTAATTGATCTGATTTTTCATTATCGAATGACGCGGTATGCTATTTCTTTAGAATAAGTTTATTCCAAGCTAAACCATAAACCTGAGACTGATAAATCTTGTTTGGTTTTATAAACTGTTAATTAACAAATCATATCCACATCCTAAACTTACATTAAAATTAGTAAAGCGATGATATCAATAACAAAATGTCCGAGGATGTTTTGGTATCAAATATTTGTACAAATTGTTAAGGAAAATAAGTTTAAAAAGTAAAAAAAAAAAAACAACACAAAAAAACTAGCTCAGTATATGATGCGCTGTAAATTGCAAGGTTTTTGTATTTGAGCACAGTAGCTCTACGGCATATTAACCCCAAAGTTTCCTAGAGCTTAGGTCTACAGTTATAGTAAAACATAAAAATAAAAGATTCTATTACTAGAAACAGATATTTTCTAGTAGCAAAAAACAGTTTTTCAATAATGAAAATTATGTTCATTTATCATGGAAATAAGCGAGATGTGCTACCCGGTCAGCTTGAAAATTTGAAGCAGTATGAGCTGGTCTCATACATGTATATCTTTTCACGTACGTCATTATCAAAGGTGAGCAATATTAACTTCTTTGTTCAAAAGATCTTTGATTGTAAACTGGCGTTTATATTTTAAAAAAACCCTAAATTGCCTTAATATTAGTGTGTGTGTGTGTGTGTGTGTGTGTGTGTGTGTGTGTGTGTGTTCTTTACTCCATACCAGAATATATATACTGATAAGCAGCATGAATAATCGATGGTGCTTTTTAAAGAGAAGCCAATAATAGTCGTTCGCATTCTGCAATAAAGGTTGCACGGACTCTAGGCTCAGGATTAATGTTAAACAACTAATAAACACTGTAAATATTTTTCTAATAATTATTTGTCTTTGTAAAGTACAAAAAAATAAAATTGAAACTTGATATACTTTAAATAACTATACAAAAATACAAGAATAATGAATTTAATCAAATTAATTGGATATAACTTTAGCAAAAAATGGATAGAAGAGTTCCTAAGTCGAAGAGGATATATTAGAATAATACATGGCATGGCCATGACCATGATTTAGAAATAGGTTAAATTTATTAATCATTATAAAAAAACAAATAAAGAAACGCTTAACACAATTTCATAGAGAGAAATCTTATTTTTGAAAAGTAATTCTTTACAGAATATCTGAATCAATAACGTATATAGCGTGCTCAACAATTCATCTTAAGAAATCAAATATAAAGAAATATTAATAAAAACACTTTCAGTTTGGATGCCCCCTTCTTTCGTATCTCTAGAATCAGTTCAAAGAATCAGCAATAAACAATGACTTGATGCTGTTACTTACAAGAGAACGGCATAAACACAGCCATTGATAAATTGCAGGACAAACAAAGTCAGAACCCTGTCTTGGCTAAAACTTGTTACATGTATTTTGATTAACACTCTATATCATGATATTGGAAAACTTAATAAATTAAGAGTCTAAGAATTGTGTCCTTTTAAAAGGATATTTGTTAAATTATTATCACGATTAACATCTATCTATCTATCGATTCAAAATTTTGTTCATATCCATCTATCAATTTTCATTAACGTCCTATAATATACTTGGTTATTCACTCAAATACTCTATCTAATGTTATCTTCTTAATTTTAAACCTTCAGATTTGATGGTTTTGCAAGAGAAAAACAATTTATAAACTTTTACTTTCACTTGTTTTATTATAAACATATTTCTATTACCCGCTACTTATTAGTCCCCCAGTTTTCACCGAAGGGAACTATATCTTTCTTCTGCGTCCGTCCATCCGTCCGTCCGTCCGTCTGTCTGTCCGTCTGTCCCACCTCAGTTTTCCACACTTTTTTCTTTATGGGTTTGAGGAATGATATGAATTTGCTGAACAGCTTCAAAATGTAAAACTACAGATCAAATTTACACTTTTGTAGCGTCTGGTTGACATATTTTCGAGAATATTAATTTTTTATATTTCAATTTTTTAATGTTCGGGTTCGATATTCTGCATGACAGTGCATCGTTTTCACAATTTCCACAAATCGGTAGGGGACGTGTATTGCTTATGCAATACTATCAGAATGCTTGTTATATTAACAATCATCTTCAGAGAGATACAAGGCTTTACTGTAAATTACTATATTAACAATATATCTTTCACATCATTATTCATAAGGACCAGTGGAGTATCGTGATACATGAACAAAATGACAATAACAAACTGTCAACCATGAAAGTAATGAAACGCAGGATACAGCAGTATTCCGTAATGTGACGGACTCTCATTTATTTATAACAAATAATGGATGTGTAAATTTGAATAACATTGGTTTTTTTTCTTATGGTTCAAGCATTTTAAACCTGTTTGCGTTTTTAATGAATTTGGAGCAATAAATTTTTGGAAATATTAAGTAATTGATATCAAAGTCTTTCGAAAGCCAAGAAGGCTTATTTGAGATTCGAGGTTTGAGATTCGAAATTCGAGATTCATAATATAAATGACTAATCAGATTATGTTATTCCTATAAAATGATGTCTAATATGACATATTTCACTCAGACTAAATACCATTCAATGTTAAACTGTGTGTTATGCAAACCTAAGTGATTTGCTCGTCCCTCTTGAACGTTTTAACCCGGCTGTATTTCACTCTTAATACGTTTACACCAGAATTTTATAAAGACTGTATTTGCTGCCAACGTCTATGCATTCGCCAAATCACATACAATGAATATAGTTTCTTGAATCGATCGTATCGATGGCAATGAACGTTTGCATACGGCGACAAAGTGTTGTTTTGCATACCCCCCCCCTCATTTTGTCCCTTGAATTTTGGTTTTGCCTTCAATTGTATAAGCAGTGCCAAAAGAGACTTAAAAGGGATTGTGTTAAGAGAAGTTGTCTTCATTGTTTTGTTAAAAAAATAGTTCATATAGATCTGACCTTATTTACTCTTAATTAACAGCTCATCTTGAATTTGTCTACAAAATGAAAAAAAATTCTCACATCCACTGCTAAAACCAGACTAATAATTTTCATTCAGATAATAAACACAATTTTAAATAATAATATATTTTAAGTAACCAAATTTTGAACAACCAGGGGAAATATCCCGGGGTGTAAGTTTTATTAAGAACCATCAAAATTGTTAATCTATTTTTATGATATTTTTTGTGCACGTGTTGTGCTCATAATCTCACATTTTAAAGTAGATTTTCGTCCCTATTATTCATGTTTACTTTAAGTGATACTTGTAAAACACACAGAGCGACGAAAATCACTTAGATTTAGGCACTTAGGTACACGGTATTATTATTTATTTAACATTTTTTTAAAATGTGGAATTCTTTATCAGTTATTTTAACCATTATTTAACCATAAAATCAAGGATAATATAACGTGTGTGTAGGTAAGAACATAAACGTATGATCTTTATTTCGAACAAATTGATGTCGTTGATAGAAGTGATTATATATAAAATTTGTTTGGTCAATTAAGATATTGAATTTTGAATCTCGTTTTTCGAATCTCGAATGAGACTTCTTGGTTTTCGTACTAGATTTACTCATGTAGTAAACTAAAATGTGCAATTTTTTTTATATATATACCTAATAACATCATTACACTGACAATTACCCTGTACGGTCTCCATGGTGATGTATACGACGAATGATAAAATCATGCTCACCCAATAGTCATATATTCAGTTGTCAGAATTTAATTATTTCACACATTGAACATGAGATACTTGCTGAACAAATTGATTAAATGACACACACTGAGACTAATATTAAAGTTTTTGCTGCCGTTGTATTTATTATTGACAACTTTTTGCACTTAAAAATCCCTGTTGTAAAAAAAATAAATTAATTTTTGAATGTAAAACAATCGACATAAAAATATATCAGAGATTATCAATTAAAAAACGAAAACATCCCCAAAAAGTACTACGTAAATATCCCTGGTAAAGGTAAAGCAACATGCTGATCAGATAATACCGTAAAACAAAACGATCAATGAAAATTAAAATTTCATTTTAAGTCTTAATAATTCGGTGATGTTTTTTTACTCCTTTTTTCCCCTTAAAAAGTTGTATATTCCTGATCGTTGACTTAAAGGATCAAACATATCGGAAACGTTCAAACATTTGAAATATAAGTTCATTCCGTTTTGAATGCTGCTTACTTAAAGCGATGGTGTTGCATTCAGGTACTTTGAATCAGAAAAGATTGTTTATATTTCCTTTGCACAAAGACTAGAAAGGTTACCGATATATACTTCTCCCATATATACCTCAATAATCAACAATTCTAACTGCAAAGTAATTGCAATAAGCTTTGGTTGAAATAATAAGGTGTGAAATCTACCATAATTTTTTGTAGATTTTGGTCCATGAAAATGAGCAACTGCACAGAATGTGAATCAAAGGCAAGCAACTGGACAGACATTAACTCATTCTCCGCACCCATTGCCACCTTGGGATTGATAGTTACCTTAGTGATAACCATAGTTAATTTTACTGTTCTTGTAATATTCCTTAAGAGTAGGTCCGTTCGAGCAAATCGCCATCATAACCTAGTAATTTGTTTGTCTATATGCGATCTTTCAATCGGACTCAGTGGTTTTATTACCAGTCTACGAATGCTTATCCCTGCTTGGTCCGGATTTTATGTACCCTGTATCTTGTCAACGGTTGTAGTAGCCGTAGGCGTATTTATGTCCCTGTTTCAGACATTCCTGATTAGTTTCCATAGGTTTTTGGTTGCCTTCGGGAGTCCGTGGAACGACCGCCTTCTGCAAGGAAAACGAAAGTACATAACTTATTCTGTGAGCTGGAGTGTAGTTCTGGTCATGCATTATGCGCTCATCAGACCTACGTCAAAAAATAGTAAAATTTGCAATGTGATAACCATTTACGGTGATAATTTTCAAGCCTTTATTGCTGGGTATGGAACAATATCAATGATTATCATGTTGTCGACAATTATCCTCTACTTGTTTACCTGAAACAGAGTCCGCAAAAGGTATATCAGAACTTTTGCTTGGCAGGTTAAGAACAGCCATAATCATAGTCATAACGCGACTTCAGCAAACTCCTCTACTGAAAACACGCTTTACATCACTGAGGCAGGGAAGAAAAAGGTGTTTGAATCGTTAAAAGTTGTTGGCATGATTATAAGTCTGTTGGTCCTACTCACTGGACCGTTTGTCATAGTCATGTTTATGACTGTGTTTCAGTTTGAGCCCTCCCATTCATTAATGTTTACAGTTTGTCTTCTTGCAAGCGTCAACTCTGCAATCAACCCTTTTATTTACAGCTGGAAAATCGACTCTCTCAGAAAAGAATTCAAGACACTTTTCCAAATATGTTTATCATATTAAGTAATTATATATTTCGTATAAGTTGCGTAAGGTGTACTTTTAGCCCACCTGAGCTGATATCTGAAGTGAGTTGTTCTGAACACTTAGACTTTTTTCCGGCGTTCGTCCGTCTGTCTGTCCGTCCGTCTGTTAATTTTTTTTTTACATTTTCGACTTCTTCTTTAGAACTACTGGGCTTATTTCAACCACACTTGGCACAACACATTATTGAATGGGAATGAGAAAGGTTCAAGTTTGTTAAAATGAAGGGACATGCTTCTATCGAAAGGATATAATTAAGTATTAATGGAAAATCTTCTTCTCAAAACCCAATTGACCAGAAAATCTGAAACTGGTGAGGACGTATCTTCATGTAATATAAATTCAATTTTTTTCAAAGTATGATCCTCTGGGGTAGGTTGGGTCCATATCTGTGACATCTTCGCTAGCCAAGGGTTTTCTGTCCACTTTGCTCCCCATAAACCCTTGGCGGATTTCATTACGAAAACTCGCTGATGTGGTGGCGCTATCTAGCAGGCAACTTGAGTTGCGTCTCTTGCATATTTACAATTTAATCGAATTAAACAACGGGATATATACACACTACGGCATTAATACAACTTGAAAACATGCGCTACGCGCATTAATGAAGTTTTCCGGTCAATTTTTTCTTTGATACGTCGATCAATAGAAAAATTATTATCTTCATTTCTTAATTCTTAATCATGATATCATTTTGAAGGTAATATCAAATTAAAATACTCCACCAAAGGAATTTTTAAAATTTTGATTATGGTCCAACTAATTACACCTTGAATTTTGCATTGAAGCATCCTGTACAAAAGTTAAATAAGTTAGTTGGCTGTCTAGCTGGGCAAATGTGCCTGCAAGTCTTGAGTGCATGTAAAGGAGCTGTACTTGAATTTTGAACATGCTGTCGACAGACATAAGATTGTGACTTAGAGTGTTATATCAGTACATTATTTATTTATTTACAATTTATTGTCAATGTGATTTATATTTTGTCTTTTAAAATGAATAAAATTGTATTAAACTTTCACAAGTTTGATCTGACAATCATATCTTAATTGTATGCAGGTAAATTTTGTTTTTCCTAATCTAAATCGATTGTTTTTGGATAAACAATATATCATATGTGTAGTATATAAATCCTTTTTTGTATGTCTGTATCATTATAAGATGGTTAATAAAGGAAAATTCTCCAGTTATGAACATTGTGATGGAATTTTTGTTGGTGTGTTTAGATAAATAAGAAAAAAACCATAATCAGAGTGAGAAAATGAAAAATAAATCCCAACTAGACGCTCGTTGCGAGCAACGAAAGGTCTTCCGTTTGAGTGCACCATAAAATATAGGGATATTTGTTTTTTTCCTATCATTTCTAAGCACGCCATCTAATTCCCTTTTACCGTCTATAAGAATTTCAATAGACTTTAAATGGTCGCTTTTATTGTGATTGAAAATTCTAAATTTTATATGTTGAATCTGATTTTTTTTTTTTTAAAAGTGCATGAACTTCATACAATTAATATGTTAATTTTGTAAACTGGCGGTCACAAGCATACGAAAATACCCCTCCATAACCAGCAAGGTTACATAATTAAGAATGCGGAACATTAACTGGCAAGATTGGACACACACAGCTTACGTTAATTTTACCTCATACAGTCAAAACATTTGAAATGGGAACAAATCGATGCGGACGTCTGAGAAAACATTGGATTGATGCTGTTGTTATAAGAAGTGTATTTTCAATCCACCTCATCATTTCTAACTTGCTCTATAAGTTAATAGAAAAACAATTTCTTTCATCAATTATTTTAAGCATATCATCAGCAAATTTGAGAGGACTCCAATCCGAGAGAGATTATACTCTGGCCGATGACTCGTCAAAAGTCTAAAATCAACTGGGGCATTGTTGAAACGGGGTTGATTCCCAGAGGAGAATAATTTCAGAATCCGAATTAATAAGTTAATACTATACCCAGATAAAGATTTTCGCTAAGTTAATGTATACAGATATGAATGTTTGTTGTTTATCTAGCTATACACTTACAAATAATATATATTACTTATATCGACACTGTTGAATATTTTTGAGGTACGTAAATATTTTAGAAAAGTGTACAATCAAATTTGTGTTGGAACAGACGGTTGTGAAGCTGTAAGAGGATTTATCGTATAATTACCTTTCTGACTCTATTACCTTTCTGACTCGGGGCCTGAAATTTGAGAGAGAGAGAGAGAGAGAGAGAGAGAGAGAGAGAGAGATTTTAGTTTTTTTAAATGTGTTTAGGAAATCAATATACAAGCAACATATGTCAATAAACGCATGTATACATGCATGCATGTATCTGTAAATGTGAATATATACTAAACAATCCTCCTTGTAAAGCCATTTAGAATACGTAAAACCTTGATGCATTGCTCAATTTTGTGTGCATACGTTGAGATGTCGGCATTTCTTTGATGCTGACAAAACGACCTAGCAAACTCTAATGCGGTCGTATTGCACTTCGGCGGCATGTCTTTGATACCAGCGATGCGACGAGCGTCTGAATTTAGCGAGCTGCTAACAGAAACGAGCTCTATATTTGTTTTGAAAAAAAGCCGCTGTTATTTTTATTTATGATAAAAATCAAATAGAAAACATTAAAAATCAATCATTATAAAGATAAAATCGTTAAACAAAACATAAAAGAAAGAAAAAAATTCGGCACTTTGGGACTGAACACGGGTCGCCGAGGCACAAGTCCACCACTCTAACGACTGAGCTACGCGGACTCTCGCTTCAGAACTTTAGAGCCCAAAATCTCGAGAATGCGTGGATCGATTTCAAAACAAATTTCATATTCTGAAGTTATTTAAGTGTCTCTATCGAATAGTAACATAAAAAAATTTCAAAACAAAAATAATAAAAAAATAAGGTTTTTCAGTTCCTTCCAGTGACGACCGGAAGTAACGGCAGACGTTCGGATATGCAAAGGGCACTGCGGCTAACAACTTTCTATCATTCCTGAAAATGTGAAATTCCTATCTTAAATGCTTTTCAAGAAAAACTGTGAACAAGCAAAAACGTAAAATTTTTAATATATCGGTACCGGAAGTGACGACTTAAAAAAGCTCGCGTAATTTTCTTACAAATTTTGTCATGAATAAGATCTGAAAGTTTCATGAAAATCGGCTGAGGTATTTTTGAGAAAACGTGACAGAAAAAAAAATAATAATAAAAGTGAAAAAGAAACAAGGCAATAACAATAAGTTCTTCCGTGGAAACTGAAGACCTTAATAAAATGTAAAAACCGTAACTGTATTACAATTATTGTGAAAAGACTATAATTGTTTCAAAGACAAAACACAAATTTGCCAAGTCATGAAGGATTAAATGAATTTTTGTATGAAAAGGCATTATCCCTGAACTCTTACATTAAAGAGCATAGATGTGCAATACTTTTACAACGTTAAGATATAAAAATAAATAAATCGATGGCTAGCAGAAATGCCTTGACTTTAATGGTGTAATTTTTTGAGCAAATAACAAATGGCAATATAGCAGATGGTCATATAAAGTGAAGTTGGACCTGATGATAAACTTATTTATAAATATTTTGGGTTGAATTAAATAACAAACGTTTTTACCGTGGGAAATGAAACGCCGGATTGAGAAATAACACAGAAGCAAAGTCTTTCTTCGTAAGGTTGTTTACCTTGATAACTGATGAGAACAAAGAAGTACCGTTGACATGTACCTAGTTCACCTGTCTCAGAAGAAACGATCACTAAACATTCTGAGCTGTTAGTAGGATAGAAATAGTATGGATATACTATAAGATATACTGAAACAGTCTACATTTGTTCAGTATTTTGTATGGCATTGTTTAATCGAAACTTATAGAAAACGACAAATATTTTGATGAGCATCATTGAATATAAGATATTCTAACAACATGTAACAAACAAGTCAAATTAAGCCATGTGGTCCAAAAAGGCGTTGAAACCTGGCCCATTTAACATGCCTCTCTATAAAAGAGAAATTTCTGAAAATTGTTGAACAAAAAAGATTTAAAATAATAAATGTTTTTGGGACCATAGAAAGGGATTGTCTGATTTGCTCTTCACATATCGGTCTTAGAAGGGTAAAAAGTCTTTAATCTTTTAATATTAATATTCTTATAATCATTTTTTGTTAGAAAATTGTATATGATACAGTAAAGCAGCAAAACGTTGTATTGAATAAATTTATATGTTTACATTTCACATATTTTTTGTCTGTAAAGTGTGTTGAAATCTACGACAATTACACTATATTTACATTCAACATATTTTTGCATGTAAAGTGTTTGGAAAACTATTGCAGGTATAACGCTGTAATACACACAGGGCACTGAAAGGTTAAAATGGCGAGTTTTCTTATGACGTCACAAACGTTGAACATCATAAGCAAAAATCAAAGTTCACGTTTGTGGCTGTTACAGTGGCTCTTCCCTTTATATGAACTTACCCTTGGGATAAAATGGGAATGCTAATGTGTCAATCACATTTGCAGACAAGGAAAGAATTTAAAAAATATTAAGATATAAGCATTAAATAATAATTTTTTGAAAGATACATTCTCATAAATGCAGCGATGCATGATTAAAAATTAGCGCGTTCCTCAACTTTTATGCACGCACTGCTTCAGTTATGAGACTGTATCTTTCAAAAAATGATTCAATGTTTAAATATAACGTCATCAAGGGATTTAAAGGGTCAGATAACCAAACCTTTGACTATCTCAAAAAGGAGATTTTTTAAAAAAGCAACATTGAACGAAAAATGTTCAAAATATTAATCTAAATTCAATGAATGTAAAACGCCACAAATACGTCACAATACAGAGATAAAGATTTGACGAATAAGATGTTCTTCTCCATTTATATGGAGAAAACATAACATAAGTAATAATAATAATGTCGAGCAAAAGTTTTATGATTCACAGGGGCTGTAAAATAAGGTCTTACACTTTATATAGAGGGCCTAGAAACACTTAAGAAATAACAGCAAGTCAAAAAGTTCACCGGGATATGAACTTGGTTGGTCGCGTGATAATCCTGTGAAGCCCATATTTAAAATGATTCAAATAGGAGATTTATTAAAAACAATATTGAACAAACAGAATGTCACTTTTAATATTTTAGGAAAACAACACCAATTAGAATATTAGAGTCTGGTCCTTCGTATAATCTTTAGATGTCTCAAAAAATATTTCAAAACAGTTGTTTAACAACTTGTCACTTGGGCTGTTTAATGAAATTTAAAAAAGGGACTGGTTTTCACATGAAAGCTAGATAGGTCAAAACTCTTTAGTTACACTTTTTTATTAGCATTTTTAAAAAATTTTGTTAATCATTACAAAAAAAGAAAACTTGTGTTCTTTTGTAACCATCAACGTTACAATTTTTAATGGAAGATAAAAATTTAAAACCGATAATACGTTATCTTCCATTAAAAATTGTGTTGAGGTTTCAAAGATGTGACGTCGATGGCAATTGATAAGGAGTATATTTGTATTTCAAATCATGCACCCATTAAAAGGCATTGTATGTTAAATCTAAAATTTCAAAACGGGTTGTGGATTGAATTTACCAACATACAAAAACCAAAGAAAACAAAAACAAAACAAGAACAAAACAAAATTATGCTAACCCCTTCCCAAAAAGCTCCCAAAACACCCCTCTCCCTAAAAAACAAAAAAAAAAAAAGAAGAAAAACAAATTTATAAAAAAAAAAATGTTGTGAAAATCGGACCTTCCTATTTGCTGACGTTTTTTGTTACGTTTAATAGAACACCGTGAAATGTGTTAAATGAAAAACAAAATTATGAACGATGTGCTCAATTTCACGTATCGTAATATAATACTTTTATGCAATAAATCCAAAAAGATCATAGCAAGGAAGGTGCTTCGAGAATATAATCCGTATTCTCAAATTTCATTTGAGAATGAAAAAAAAACGTGACCATATTTTATTAAGAATAAACCAACAAATTGATTGTCTAACATCCTATACCATGAATTTATTATATATTTTATCAAAATGTCACGACGATGAAACGTAACAAAATTTACAATTAATGCACCATTTTGCATAAAGTTAAATAAAAAGACGCTTATAAAAATATCTGAAAGTAGAGGTTCAGCTCGGAGCCATGTATATATTACTTACTTTTTTCTGAAATGTAACTTTTGCCATATAGTGCAAAAGTTTAAACCTAATCGCGAAATATAAAAAGAAACAAAACATAAAGTAAAATAAACGAAACAAAACAAAACAAAAACAAGACTAAGGGTATGCCAAATTTTATCAAAACTTCTTTTTTTGCTGGATCCAACTTAATGCAATCCAATTTCAGCCATAAGTTTGTCGTGACTGGCGTTTATTTAGGTTGCTGTAGGTCTGCATTACTGACAGACACGGAGACACTCGTGACTGAATGACTGCACGCAAAATGGGCACATGACGTCATACAGTTGAAATGTAATTGTTACGTATTCTCTTTCATCTGTAACGAGACAATCAAATTGATTAATATTTGAATTTTTTTCCCGAGGTGCAATTGTTTTTTATACAACGGTTAATATATACATCAAGCTTTTAACAATTTTGAAAAGAAAGCTTTGTTCAAAGAAAGGATTGCAACAATGTTTTGTATATTCTCAACTCAAGATCTTTATATGTTGAAGGTTTGTTTGACTTGACATTTGTCTTAAATGAACAGTGTCGAATTGAGTGTCATTTCCTATGAAAGAATTGCATTTTATGATTGAAAAAAAATCATCTTCTGTATATTGTAGGCCTTTGATCGTAGTGCAATTTATTATTTTTGAAAAAAATTAGTCAGTGATCTACTATTTGGGTTAGTGGCATTTAATTTAATTTTGAAAAATTTGAAAAAAAAATAAATTTTACACTATGACTGAAATTTTATTGAGTGGGAAAATATACCACAGTTCTTAACCTTTTTAAAAAGAAATAACTTTTATGAAGAGCAGTGTACTAGTAGCTAGATAGATACAAAGCAAAAGGTTTGAGCAAAATTTTTAAAAATATTCAGTCTGAATTTTTCTCTCCAGTTTTCCAAACCCTAGCGATTTTTCATTCAATTTAAAAAAAAAAATGAAATGATAATAACAATTCATTATTTATAGTACTAAACTACTTATATTGTCCTTATTCTGCTGGCAAATAATTTGTATTAGGTTAACAAATTCGAGAATTTATATATATTTAATGTTTGTCGTACGAATATGTGAGACAAATCTAACAGAAAATATGAAAATTCTAATACAGTTTTTGTCTAGATCAAAGAGACGCCGCGGGTATTATTCTACATATTGAACGAACGTCTTCTTTTGATTATCAGATCAGAAATACCTATTAGTCTCAGTTAATTCAAAACTTAGAAACATAAAAGAAAGTTTATAAACCATGTCAATTTCACAGTTAGTTCCACTCAAACGGTGTGTATTGCCTCAATATTTTTTTTTTTTTGGGGGGGGGGGTCTCAGTGCTGCTGTTCCAAGGACCTTTTTTACATTTAATAAAAGAAGTATTAATCTAATTACCCTTTAATTGAAAAGAATGTGATTCAAAGATATTTTATAAATACGAGAGGTGCATAAATCTCCGTAAGGAAATTGTTTTTGTTCATGTTTAAAGGGGCATGGTCACGAGTTTGGTCAAATTCTGTTTTTATGTTTTAATTATTTACAATGCTTTAGAAATGCATTTCTAATGATCAAATAAAATTTGAGAGCCATTCCTAGAGTTATAAGTAAGATACAGGATAAACAATTCTTAGTCATGTAAACAAGACTCGTGCCCTGTTTTTGTTTATATAGGTTCAATATACCAATAAAAATCTTTTTCCAGTTATTTGTCTATCTTTTTGATTTATTTTAAGCATGAATAAACAGTTTCTAACGTTTAAGACAATCGTTTGCGGTTTAAAACTGAAATTTTTACTTCAACGTTCAAAATGTAAACAAACGCTTTGTTTACAAAGCGAAGAATTTCAAGCTCTGTAACTCGCTTATAACTCAACAAATGACACTCAAATTTCGGTTGCCTGTTAGAAATGCCTTTCTGAAGCATTGTAATTATTAAAATCGGAAAAATAATTTTCGACCAAAATCGTGACCATGCCCCTTTAAGTGTCTTTGAAGAAAAGATTTTCCCCTTGGATCGATTTCAACTGTACTTCTTTGACAGGTATGTTTATTCTCGTTTAAATACTTAAAAAACTAATGGAATAAGTAGCATGGGAAAGCTTAGTTATGATTAAAATTTTTCTAAGAAATTCAATTTAGTGTATCAAGTCGTTTAATTGGTATCAACAAAAACCCATTGGTTGAGGTGTAAAACTTTATTAAGAAACTGTGGAAATTCTTTAAAAAGGTGATATTTTTTCCTTCATAAACTTCATCGTATAAATTAATCAATTGATTACTTAGTTTTTTATGTAATATCAAAATGACAAAGTGAAAAACCTTACCTTTATTACTTATGTACTGAAAAAAAAAACCCATTTGTATACAAAACAAGAATCGCCATTAGAAGAATCGTATATACAACCATCGCGTTCCACAATGCGTTTCACATATAAGTGAAAATAATTTGAATTGCTGTGATGTGTTTTTGGTAATCTTGGTGGTCTTTTTTGTAATTCTGGATTTTAATCATTTAAGGGATTTCTGTTTTAATGAGAGATCTGTCTTTTCTAATCAGTTCAGCAAAGAACATTTTTAGAATTCAACCATGCATAGTGGAATCTTTTGCAAATTCAGATTGATTTAGTAACAATTGCAATGTTTAAGACGATTTGTTGTTTAATTCCTCACAGACCATCAGAGGTATATGATAAGAATTCCTAAGAATTCCTATTGTATTTTACGATCTGACAGACTTATATTTAATCCATCAAACTATAATCAATTTATTTATTAAATTGAATAGACCAAGGGCAAATCGTTGTAATGTAGTATGTGTAATCTCTGCACTCTGAAACGTCTAAAATAATAAATATGAAAGGAGCATATTTACTGACACCTTATGATGTTTAGAACTCATAATAGAGAGGTTTAGCAGACCAACGGGTACGCGAACTTGTACGTGTAGGTTACAAGTTAGAACAACGCGTACCAGCTCACATTACTTTTCTTGTTTAGCAGTTGTAACGTGTACCTGTACGTGTAAATGTTTTAATGTACTTCTAGAAATCCTCTCCTGCTAAGCTGAGAATTTTAGTCACAGTCGAAAATTGAAAATTATGTATGTGTTAATTTTAATATACATCATTCTTTATATATGTATATTTTATATGATCACAGATGAATAAAATAGGAGAGCCATTGCATGTTTGGAGGAAGAGATACGTGTATTAATATTCCAATAATATATTAAGTTTTAATGAAAATTTATGTTTGTTGATATCAGTATTCACATTAGATATTCAGGCTTTAGAAAATAGCCAACACTGAAACAGAAGTTACAAGTTCTACTTTATGGGAACTTTACAATTTACACGTATGTTAATTCGGGAATAAAACAATCTGTAAATAATTCCTAAAAAATATGATAATTTATTTATTTTCAGCACTTTTCAATAACCAGTAATTTCATATTTCGTTCGGAATTTTTTTAACAGAGGAAGAATTTTTTCCGGCAGGAATAGTGTTGAAGGTTTTTTGGGAAAAGAGACAGGCACTCCCCTTAAATGGAATTTCCATTATAAAAGGAATAAAATAGAAAAAGTTATGTTACTGTTGAAAGAAACTGTCTAATATTAGAACAATACATTTGTCTGATTATTTTGTTGACTGGTGAACAGGATATCCAAGCGTTTTTAGCCGAGTTTATTACTAGTCTAGTGCCTAAAAGCCGATCTAAGAATGAATCCACAATGTTTTATATCTAACTTTTATCAACATAATAATACGAAATAACATACTATTCTGAATCAGTAGTTCGGAGTTATGGTTGTTTTTGATCGTTGTGTATGTACGCTTTTTTTTTTAAAAAAGACGACAAATCCACAAAAGTTATTAAGAAGTGCATATCCTGTCTTAATTGGCAAATTTATTTATTGCATATTACATTCCCAATATAAGCAAACATATAGTTTGAAAATCTCATTGCTAAATGATAGTTTAACCTCAAAATGCACCTTAGAGTAAACAAAAGTACAAAGCAAGCATTTTAAAATATGTACCAAGAGAAGAGGATCTTATGGTGGCATATCTCTGCCCCTTGTGTGCAAGTTATTTTTCTACTTATTATGTCGACATGCAAGATAAATATGTTGACATGCAAGATAGTTATGTCAACATGCAACATAACTATGTTGACATGCAAGAAAACTGCAATCAAATAAGAGTTATAAAAAATCTCAAATATCGCCAACATGTGACATCCAAGATGCTAGATACGCTACCTATTGATGTCAAAATGCAACTTATTTATGTTAACATGCAACTTCTTTATGTTAGCATGCAACTTATTTATGTCGACATGCAACTTATTTATGTCGACATGCAAGTTAGTTATGTTAACATGCAAGATAAATATGTTGACATGCAACATATTTATGTCGACATGCAACTAAGTTATGTTGACATACAACTTATAAGTTATTTATCTTGCATGTAAACATAACTTAGTTGCATGTCAACATATTTATCTCGCATGTCAACATAAGTAAGTTGCATGTTAACATAACTAAGTTGCATGTCGACATAAATAAGTTGCATGTCGACATAAATAAGTTGCATGTCGACATAAAAAGGAGGCATCTTGCATCTTGGATGTCACAGGTGGGCGATATTTGAGATTTTTTGAGATTTTGTATAATTCTCATCTGATTGCAATTTTCTTGCATGTCAACATAGTTATGTTGCATGTCGACATAATGATCTTGCATGTCAACATATTTATCTTGCATGTCGACATATTTAATAGAAAAATAACATGCACACAAGGGGCAGAGATATGCCACCATAGGATCTGAAAAGAAGCACTGTTAAAAGTATTAAGTACAACGTTCAACTTGACATAGCAGGATTTTTAGTACACTCCAAGTCTTTTAACAGGTTTCCTTAGATAATCGGCTGAATTCCCTGCAGTCATGCTGGCTATGATATTGCTATTTGCAATAGAAAATGCGTTTAGAACACACACTGTTCGACAATGGGGAGATCCAGCGCCATGTTCCTGTTGACATCTCGCGCAAATAGGATCATTGACACTGCTCGTACTCGAACCTATAACTGGACACATGCGTGTGCACTGATTGGAATTTGGTCCGTATATGAAGAGACAAAACACGCAGAAACTGGTCCCATGGGTTTCAGGCCTTCTTCCGTGACAAAAAGTGTTACATTGTGGAGATCCGACGCCATGGATAGATTGACAGTAGGCACACTGAATGTCATAACGGCGGACCCCGGTTTGAGGCTGAGATACAACAGGTCCAGGATAAGGTAATGGATTCATACAGTGAAAATAACACTGAGGGGAAAATATTCCGTAGATAAGTTCACATATCCTACAAATAGGGGTAAATCCTCCTGTTTGAGAAAATCATTTCATTCAGAATTTACATTTAAATGTTAAGTGTATAAAAAAATTAAACAATGCTTTTAGAAGATATTTCAATATTTTTTCTTACCTTCAATTTTATCTTTGGCCAGAACCAATCCTGGACCGTTTACTATCACCAGCCAGACCAACAGGGCACCTGTTCCTCTCATTGTTCAGAGATCAGTTCAATTGAAGAACCGGATACACAGGCTATATACTACGTTCGACACAGATGTCCGCTGTCAGAATGCGGAAATCTTTGTAATTTTAAAATAAGTTAAGGAAAGTCCACCTATTAATTATTTTCATGTCATATTGTCCAACAAGAATGAACAAAAAGCCCATTAATGTGTTTATAAAAAATGAACCGAGATCGTTCTTGTCTAATTAGTGTTTTAAAAAGGTGTTGTTTACATAGGGAATTTAAAACAATTAAAATATAATTTTAATAACTTTCTAGATTGGATGTTTGTTAAGAATAATTAATCTTGTTTGTATCGGCGGTCTTAACTGCGGCAAAGTTTGATTTATAGTTGTTTATATATTCGAAAAGATTAAATAAAGATCGTACATTACAGTTAATAACTATAATCATGGTCAACTGTTAATAAAAGATATCAATTTTTACAAAAATGGCCTCATGATACAATTCAAGAATCTTCTATTGGAGTTAAATACAGAATTTATAAAACAAGTATTGAATGTTAACGTTCCTTATTATTGTAACCTAGCCAATGAGGAAAAATATTAGTTAAATTTTAGATACAAATTATCACCTTCTTGTATAGGTAGGAAGGTGGAGTAGTGTTCAACGTTATTGCAATTTATATACTAATAACAGAATTGGCGATAAATTTCAATTCGATTAAGATTGTAAAGCATAGGTAATTTACGTAGTCGGTTTTTTTTAGCTGAAGTATGCCTTTTGAAAAGTATGAAAAGTCTTGTGAAATTATGGCTTTATAAACTTTTGCGGTATTAAGAAAATAGTTTATGTTTATTACATAAATTTATCAAATTATTTGTTCACTCCATGTATAGGCATAATTCAAAGAAGAAAATTACATGCTTTTTCGATTTTTGAGAAAACGAATCTTGTTACACTTCAAATTGTTTATATACGTGCGAACATTACATTTTCTACAAAGTCACAATTCCACATAAATAACATAAATATTAAAAAAAAAACCTCCTAAAAATCTCGACAATGAAATGAACAGTTAAAAAGTTTTAATCTAGTAATGGTTCTGTACGATAAGAATATCTTTTCTTTGTGTAGGACACTTCCATATTGTGACACATACTTCTATCGAACAATAAAAACAATTACAATATCATTATTTCTTTTTTTCTCTCCAAAGTTGTCGCATAACATTTTAGCTGGGATAAGAACGTTCATTAAGTCATGGGTTTGAGGCCCACTAATTTTTACCTAAACACATTTTTCTAATTTGTTATCATTAAGAGCTTTTGTTTAAACTTCATTAAATCACTTCCAAGAATAAGCATTCATTTATTTAACTATTGATTATGAGAGCTCTGATTTTAGTTCACGAGCTGTTACATAAAGAAAAGAACAAATCTTATTGTTGGATATTTAAATTCCAAATTTACTGCATTAGTGTACATGTAGGAGCAAAACAAAACACTGTTTCTTAGTTTATTTACATTCGTACACATCCAGTAAACTCAAAATAAGTCAGTATGACATGAGACTTTCTACCCGGTTTCATTTGATTCAAAGCATGATATCTAATATACGAAAGCCGAGAAGGATCATTCGAGATTCGAGATTCGAAATACGAGATTCGAAATACGAGATTCGAGATTCGAAATTCGAGATTCAATATCTAAATTAACCAATCAAATCAAGGATCTGAAAATATGTATCCTAGCGACATCAAACTGTTCTAAATAAAAATCATACGTACATGCTCTTATATACAAATAAATGCTATGTTCACTTCTCCCTACCTTACTAAATAATTATTTGTATTTACTTTTACACAGGATATCTAAGTAGACTAGTAATAATGCAGTGTGCTTCGCGGATCTAAGTGATTTTGTTTGCCCTGGTGCATTTCCACCTGATGCGTTTGAACCCTAAGGTATTTCACCACCAGTAATAGTTTAAAACCCTTTTGTGTAAAAATGCGGTTATGGTAGAGAACTTCATAAGCGTAGCTAATTTTTTCTGTAGGGGGTCCTAGGCCAATTTTAAAAAATTTTACTATGTAAAATGAATAAGCTCCAATTTTCCCGAGGAGGGGGTCCAGATCCCCTGACCCCCTCCTTTCTAGATCCCCGCATGAAGATTAGTACATGTATCTAAATAATCTAAATATAAATAATCTGTCCTGTTTCACTAATTAATATAAGCATTACTTATCGTTTTTATGTATGCAAACAGTGATACACTAGTACTATGATTATGAACAAATCATTGAGATATTATCACAGCATACGGAATTATTAATAAATACAATTTTTTTCCTTTTCCTCAGTAAACAACTTATTATGAGTCTTACTTTTGGAATTGTTTTCAATATAGAAGGATACCTACTCTCTACAATTAAAGGTAGGGATGATAGGGTGCCAATTTGTTCACATTGCCGATTTCTTGTGCAGAGAACAGTAAAACCTTTTATTTGATTGTGCATGAATATTTCAAAATTAATTGTTGTACATATATTTTGTTATAATTCATTCATTGATATATCAACAAGAAAGAATAAAAGCATATGTTTCACAGCCAAGTTAAGTTTCTCTGTAGTTTCCTACCCCCTACCCCCACCGCACCAAAATTGACTATAATTACATATAAGTCACACAAATGTTTACTTTTTTTGTAAGTAAATCTCTAAAGATGTAAATAAGCACTGCAAACAAAGATGTGTGTATTTAATATACTACTACATTACACTTAGCCAGATAAAATGTAATCAGGATGAAGCTACAAGGGGTGAGTGGTGCAAATTTACCAATTTGTCGCCATACATACAGAACACCAAATAAAGAAACTGTGAGTGGTGTGTGGAATGCATAAAAGATGGCGGCAAATTATCTCAAATAATCAGTGCAAAAACTCACAAATAGGCTGTTATTTGTTACATATCCTGCAAAAACATTGATAAAAAATGTTATCGTCCCATAACATAGCCGATTAAGTTAATGTGTACATATGGTCAACGTACATGTAATTCTAATATACAAGAAGGCGGACGTATCAGGCGGGGATCCAGAAAATTAAATTTCAAAAATGATCGGTTGAATTACATTAAATGCTTTGAAAATTGTTTTAAACTATCGCACGGGTCAAAATGCGTGATAGAAGCTATGTACAGTGTAATTGGAAACTTTCATTTTATATCAATATGTAGTATTACCTATTATAACAAATGAGAGTATAGCACAACTGTCACAAGCAATACATGTCCTTTACCGGCACCACCCCCCCCCCCTTAAAAAATGAAACAATTGCCGTTTTATTTGCTAAAATGTGTGTGGTTCAAGATTTTTCTAAAGGACATACCCGATTAGAATTGAAAAAGAGTCGTATTTGTCAAAATATTTAGATTCATTTGGTTATATTTTGGTCCATTTGGGTAAATATATGCACCAGCGCAGCTCTAATTTATATATAATCAGGCCATAAATTCAAAATATTTTCAAAAATTAATAGCTTTAAATCCAGTGGATGAAAGAAAAGGAAAGCAAGTCGAACTCGATGAGTGCTAATACCTGTGTTGAATGAATGATACAGTAGGATATGCGCAAAAAAGTCCCGTCTACTCTTTCCTACCCTATAATTATTGGAATATTAAATCCGATTATAAGAGTCAAATTAAAAATCAAGTACGGATATGTACCTGTTTATCAAAAGTAAAACTACTCATAATCTATCTACAGTGCATCGTTATGGAGCTACACAGAAAGTTTTATATTAATTTGCCGAGCCAAATAAAAAAAAACCTGGAAAACGAAGAGAAAACAAAGTGGGGACAGAATAACTGACAAATTAATTAGGACTATATAGCCCCCCCCCCCCCCCCCCCTCTTGAAATGTATATACTGCAAACAGATATTTGGCGTACAAGTTACAACATCCGCACACAATTTAAAGAAAATTTCATGTTTTTTTTATCATTTTCGCTAGCTAATGTAAGACATCACAAATACCCCAAACCCCCTCACGGAAAAGGAAATGCTAGGTGATGAGAGAGAGAGAGAGAGAGAGAGAGAGAGAGAGAGAGAGAGAGAGAGAGAGAGAGAGAGAGAGAGAGAGAGAGTCGATGTAAATCACAGGTGCGCTAACATCGTTAAAATTAAAGCTTGCTAGTTGGTCTGCCCTACCCTACCTACCTCCTCTCTTTTCTCGTTTTAGAGGCTTAATTATTGTCTATATATGCTTGTAACAAATCAAATCAATTTCAAATTCTAAATCAAACTGAATTTGACACTACAAAACTCTCTCTGTGTCTGTCTGTCTCTCTCTCTCTCTCTCTCTCTCTCTCTCTCTCTCTCTCTCTCTCTCTCTCTCTCTCTCTCATATCGACAACGGCATTGCCATACCCTACAATACACTATTCTTATCTGGATTTTTGTCTTTGAGGTTGTAAATCATTATATCTTCTATGGTTTAAAACTTTATCATAACCTATATTTTGACATGTCGATTATTTCATTGAGTTTCGTTTCATAGCTAAAACATTTGGATTAAACAGATCTTTCTTCGCGAGCCGATTTTTACACAGTTGGGGCGAATACACTTCGGGTTAAAATTGTTCGGGGGGAAATACATACAGGGCAAACAAAACCACTTAGATTCGCAAAGCCAACAGTGTTATTTCTAATTTAATGGTTTATACTGTGTGAGGTTAATTCATCAATGTTAATTTAACCATTTTATAACCACTATATAAGAGCTATTAAGACATTTATTTGTAGGAAAGAACATGTACGAATGATCTTTATTTAGAACAGTTTGATGTTGCTAAGATACAGGTTTCAGATCCATGATTTGATTGGTTAATTTAGATATTGAATCTCGAATTTCGAATCTCGAATCTCGTATTTCGAATCTCGTATTTCGAATCTCGAATCTCGAATGATCCTTCTCGGCTTTCGTACTAATACCTTTACCAAAATTATTACAAAATAACCACTACTCTTTTGACTTCATCTAAATTCTTAAAATAAAAACATTATCTAAGTTATAAATAAAATAATTTCAGTGTTGTGTTTAACATTTTTCTTTTTTTTTATTAATTTGATGGATTCTGGATCTAATCAGTTTAATTTATGCAAATGCGTGCAGTAAAATTTAAGTTTCTTTCAGAAACGCATTTTTACTTATTTCAAATACATTATATTAACCTTTTGTCCTTTTGTCAACTAGTTTTTTGTCTATTTCAATTCTCATCTATGATGACAACAAATAAATTTGAACTGATTCAAACTAACTACCATAAAGCTTAAAAATGTTAAATCAGATAGGCATACTGTGAACAACTATTGTATGGCACAAGAGTCGGAACATGGCTCTTCTCCGAAGATTAGACTTCTGTTTGCTCGTTTTCTTTGAACAGTATGGCGTCTTGTGAACATTGATCGGTGTTGTACAGGCCCTCACAGCTTGTTTCCAGTAAACCTATCCTTTAGAGAAACAAACTGATGCACATTGCAAGGAACGTAACCCGTGCCTGCGTGTACAGTCCGCACATCCAGAGTTCGACAACGGAGAACTAGATCTTTGTTTTCTGGATAATCCCGGTCCTACACAAACCGTGTAACATTTTGGAGACCCTTTTCCATGGATGCTCTGGCAGTAAGCACATAGGACATCAGTGTTGTTCGTTGTGGAATTGTCTGTAATAAACCTATATAATCACACACTATTTGGCTGAGAAAATCTTCTCCGTTCCTTTTTTGAATACTTAGAAAAACTTGTTCGGCTAAATCGCATTTGTTTAATTCAACATTTTCATTTTCTCCCTAAACTCTAATTAACTTTTTTTTATAGTTAAAGTAATTTACTTACCTCTATTTACCAATTGGGTTGCAACTTCACTGAAGTCTTTGAATAATATTTGGAGACAAAAAACAACAGAAATAAGAAATAATCCAGAAAACTTCATTATTGCAATGCTAAGTGATTAATCTAATTGTTACAATGGTCGTTGATGTTTTCATGTCATAGTTTTAAACGCCACGCTACGTTTGCATACGGATTAGGTTATTATCTGTTTATAATATATGTTAATATTTCAGAAATTCATTTTCTAAAACAATGCTTTGAAAGCACGAATACACGCAAATTTCAAAGCTTTTATAAATACCAAGTTTCGCATAATTTCGACAAAATGAACTAAAACTTTGTTGACTACAGTCATGAGATTTATTTTGTTTTGCATTTAAAATGAATGATTAATTTTTGGTAATTGAATAAATGAATAAAACGAGTGGCATGCTTACGGAAAAGGTTAACTTATATCATTATTAAGAATAATTTTTTTTTTAATATAATCAAATAATGTTCTTTTAAGAATTATCGTAAAAATATTGTAATATTTAAATTATATATGCCTTAATATGAAATAAGTATTCATAAAGTCCAATCTAATTTATTTCATCATTCAACGCATTAGAAATTCCGTCAAGATTGTTTGTACTGTTAAACCCCCTGTCACACTTTGCTGACCTCATCCGACAACTCACGACTTGCACGTCCGTGTATGTTGGTTTTTAAGGCTCCGCAGGCGCCCTATAAAGATCAGTCTGTCCGTCCGTCCTTCCATCCGCCTGTCCGTCCGATATCTTTTGTACTGAGTATATATTTTTCCCCTTGTCCCAATCTGGCTCCTACTTCACCCACAGAGTCCCTTTGGGTAAAGGGTGTGCAGGGACCTTGAACCATGTTTCTAGGTGTAAGGTTACGGTCATAGCAGAATTATAAATAAAATCCTTGTCCGAAGCATATCTTCTCACCCCTTGGCCCAATTTGGCTCATACATCACTCAAATAGTGTCTTTGGTCATAGAGTGTGCAGTGACCTTAAATAAGGTTTGTAGGTCAAGATCATATCAGACCCTGCAAACAATCCTTTTTTCAGAGCATATATACTTTCCACTTAGCCCTATTTGGCTCATACTTAAAATAAACAGAGCTTATGAATAACGGGTGTGTAGTGACCTTAAACCAATTTTTAAGGTCAAAAGTGAAGATCAAAGCAATATTATATTTAAAAAATCCTTGTCCGGAGCATATCGTCTCTCCCTTTTCTCCAATCTGGCTCATACTTCACGTACATAGTGACTTTTATTAAAAGAAATGCAGTGATCTTATATGACGTTTGTAGATTGAGTGTCAAGGTCATGTCAGATCAAACAAAAATCCTTTTTTATGAGCATATATATGCTCTCCACTTAGTCCATCTGGGCTAATACTTTACCTAAACAGAGCTTTTTGGTTATTGGCGTGAAGTGATCTTGAACCAAGTGAAGGTCATGGCAGATCTCTTTATAATCAGTTTTAGACCATAGATTATTGACCATTTGGTTAATCTGTTCAGATTGAAAAAAATGCCTGTATGTAATTGGTCATGAGATTGAATTAGACATTCTATGCCAGCTGGAAAATTTTGAAGTTATAGGTGAAGGTCAAAGCAAAATTTTCGGGAATTCTTTTCATCATATTGTCCACTATTTGAGCGGGGCCCTTTGAGATGGTTACCATCTTCATGTTGTCTAGTTCAGCTTAAATCGAAATAAAAAAAGCATCCGTCTACGAGTTTTAAGATAATATTTCCACGCACAACGATATAATTAGGATTATTACGACCCCTGAAGGACTTAAGTCAATTTTCATCTATATTTTACTTAGGAACATTATAGTAACACAATAACTAAAAAAGTCACTTTTACCTAAAAAAAAATATCTGTCTGTCCGTTTGTAATTCAAAAAGAAGAGAAATATTTTTTAAAAAAGCCCAAAAGCATCTGTGTTATAAATTCGGTGAAAGTTATTAAGTTTAATTTCTTCGACTTTCAGACTTTTTCAAGAGGCATGTATGTACGGTGCCTGATAAATCGTTGGCACCTCTTGGTGCGTCGTATCTAAATTATTATACATTATTGTGAAATGGGTAAAAAGGCCTAGTTAATTCTGAAGGATTAGAAGACTTCTATCGACTATTGATAATCTTGAATGTCTTATTTTCGCGTCATCTGGTTCTGGTTGGATCCAGCTTACTTTTTTTGAAGACCATAGCTATTCGCTGACTTTTCTGCCACGATATATTTACATATTACATTTGACCAGAAAACATTTGACCTTTTAATTCATTGTACGTTGAAAGTTTTTGGGTGGCATCGTGATCGATAAGGAAATATAAATACAAGCAAATACCTTTCAAAGCCATGTTATGATCAATACTACGACCCCCCATATAGTACATGTGTTACATTAAGAGTTTAAAATCGAAGATTTCTAAACTTATCTATAACAATCTTAGATTGTTATAGATAAGTTTAGAAATCTTCGATTTTAAACTCTTAATGTAACAGGTTATCGATTTAAAATTTACAAGCTGCTATGAGAACTTAACTTTAATTTTTTTTTCTCAAATTAACTATGCAATTTCTTTTGTAACAAAAAAAGGAAATAACCAAAAAAAAAAAACAAACAAACGGAGATGCTTTCATGTGACAAAATGTTAATCCTCTTGACACTAGTCTTTGATATCTTCTTAAGTTAATCTCCAAGCAAGTTAAATAATTGTTGGACAATAGAAGTGTGAAATTATCGTAACAGCTATATGTGTGAATGTTTACTTTTCTGGCACGCCATTACTATTCCTTTGTCAAAAAAGCAATGCCTGTCAAAAAAAAAAAAAACGTGTAAAAGGGAGAATGGTTTAAGATCTGGAAGAGAATGGTTGGGCTAGCTGTGCTGGAACCCCGCACGTTAGCATAAAGTGATATGTTGGGCTAACTGTGCTGGAACCCCGCACGTTAGTGGAGTGTGTGTGATATCGGGCTAGCTGTGCTGGATTTCCGCACGTTAGTTTCGATTTTGTACAAAGAATTATATCGGACTGTCCGTGCTGGAATCTCCGCACGTTATCAAGTTGTTATCTCGGAACTCCGAGAATCAGTTTTCATTGGAATACCATGTACCGTTATTTCATCAACTTAAATACAACTTGTTGAACTTTTGTTTCGTTTTGGAGTTTTTATTCAGCGTAAACTTGAGCGAGTGTAACGAATTGAGCTTTCCCCTGAATTCACCATATGGATTTTAAGAACTTTTACATGTACAATTTACAGTCTAGAATACAAATCAAATACAAGATACGTTCGTGAAAGTTGGGTAGTATTTTTAGTAGAAAGCCGATTGGCATGCTACCTGGCTAACCGCAACTTCACGGAAAATTCGCGATAGGAACTTTACACTTAAAATTCATTGGTGAAAATTGGTGTGAGAATCGAATTGTTCCCCGTCCTCTCAACAGAGCGAGTGATAGAAACTCTAACGTCATGATGAACCAACAAGTGCGACCGTCCATCAGCAAGAAGTCCGAAAAACAGAAATTACGGGACAGGAATCGAATGCAGCAGTTTTTGGATAAGAAATTCCAGGGATCTCCGGACTCTGTGTCTCCGCCCGCTACTAACGTTACCATCATAACGACGCATTCGGAAAGAAATCCAACGCAAGCTTCCCATGCGGATTCGGAATTGACCACCACCACTCCGTGTCCAGGTGATGTAGTGGAAACCCGTGCAAACACCGTGGACGAAATAATTAAAGAAAATTCAAAACTGAGAGAACTTACAAAATCTTATGAGAGAAATATTAAAGACCTGAATGGACAGTTAATTATATTACAGACCCTGTTACAAAAACAATCGAACTGTGCTGCCTTACAGAGCAATTTAATAGACGCTAAATGGCTTTGAATTAACTTGTATTGTGAATTTTTGTCAAATATGTATGTTTGCAATGTTTTTAAAGGTTAAATATTGTTTCAAAGTAGAACTCTGGGACAGAGTTTATTAAGGCTGTGAGAGAGATTGTTATAGATAAGTTTAGAAATCTTTGATTTTAAACTCTTAATGTAACAGGTTATCGATTTAAAATTTACAAGCTGCTATGAGAACTTAACTTTAATTTTTTTTTCTCAAATTAACTATGCAATTTCTTTTGTAACAAAAAAAGGAAATAACCAAAAAAAAACAAACAAACGGAGATGCTTTCATGTGACAAAATGTTAATCCTCTTGACACTAGTCTTTGATATCTTCTTAAGTTAATCTCCAAGCAAGTTAAATAATTGTTGGACAATAGAAGTGTGAAATTATCGTAACAGCTATATGTGTGAATGTTTACTTTTCTGGCACGCCATTACTATTCCTTTGTCAAAAAAGCAATGCCTGTCAAAAAAAAAAAAAACGTGTAAAAGGGAGAATGGTTTAAGATCTGGAAGAGAATGGTTGGGCTAGCTGTGCTGGAACCCCGCACGTTAGCATAAAGTGATATGTTGGGCTAACTGTGCTGGAACCCCGCACGTTAGTGGAGTGTGTGTGATATCGGGCTAGCTGTGCTGGATTTCCGCACGTTAGTTTCGATTTTGTACAAAGAATTATATCGGACTGTCCGTGCTGGAATCTCCGCACGTTATCAAGTTGTTATCTCGGAACTCCGAGAATCAGTTTTCATTGGAATACCATGTACCGTTATTTCATCAACTTAAATACAACTTGTTGAACTTTTGTTTCGTTTTGGAGTTTTTATTCAGCGTAAACTTGAGCGAGTGTAACGAATTGAGCTTTCCCCTGAATTCACCATATGGATTTTAAGAACTTTTACATGTACAATTTACAGTCTAGAATACAAATCAAATACAAGATACGTTCGTGAAAGTTGGGTAGTATTTTTAGTAGAAAGCCGATTGGCATGCTACCTGGCTAACCGCAACTTCACGGAAAATTCGCGATAGGAACTTTACACTTAAAATTCATTGGTGAAACATGTACAGCCCCCCCCCCCCCCCCCCCGATTTTTAACCGCAGGAACCTAGGCAATGCGAGAGGTTGTGCCATTGGTAAACGACTTATACTAATCTGTATTTTAATTTTGTTCAAAGAGTTTTTTTTTTACTATTTCAAGCAATCATCAAATGTATTTTAAAATGACACCGTAGTGATCTTTTTCATTTTCACAGAATTGGCCTGATCAGCTTCTTTAATACCTTTATATATAATTTTTCGTATCAACACATTTCCAACCCGATCAGATTATATTCTCTTTATATGAATTTGTCGAATTATAATATCATCTTTTACCAGTATTTATTTTTATGTACTTCAATCTATGACATGTCTAATACACTGAGCGATATATCTTTGGATACGGTTGTACTGGAAATGGCTGTGGATACGTTTGTCCAAGGTAACCAAAAGACGTTGAGGATGGGGCAAAGCGCTGTCCGGCACAGTATATGCTACACTGCGGGAGGTTGACGAAGCGGCAGTAGGCACAAATTGTATCGAAGCTAGCAAATCCTTGAACCACTGCAAAAAATCGAAATCCAGGTAAAAATCTTTTTAATGCAAAATGATCTGCATTACTTATTTTAAAAAAAAATCCCTTTGTATTATTGTGCTTTTAAGAAGAAAGAACTGAAATTAAGATATTAAACCTAAATTAGATACCAGTAATTCATATAAAGATAATTTATATATAGTAATGATAAAAATGGTAATTTGTTTTTATCGATAAAGTTTGAACTTCTGTTATTTATGAATAATTACATCGAAGACAATGAATAATTTAATAAATTGGAATTAATAAAGAGTATGAGAATCATGACTTTTTTACAACCAATCAATGACGATTTAATCCTTGATAAGTTATTTCCGCAATATGTAGCCATCATGGTAAATTTCATTTATCCGGGAAAAAAGATTTTAAAACCTACCTTGCCCTGGGTAGTTAATTTGTCCAGGTAGGTGATATGTGTCGACGGTTACAAATCTCCAAGCACAAAGTGTGCAAAGCACAAGAAAAATTGACCCCTTCAACATATTGTGTTCATCAAGAGACGTATACTTGAAAACAGACAACTGTGGCCGCAACGCACTGCGAGCTTTTAATTATGAGGTCTTATTTATAAAAAGAACATGACCAAAAAGGGGACAGATCATAAGGCTTGCCCGTTAAAGTGATTTATATTTTTTACGATTCAGGAAGTTTGAATTTTTATTGTCAAATAATAGATGTTTACAGAGAGACGTATGAACACTGAATCAGCCGCTGTTCGACGTAATAACATTTTAGGAAATTTAGCAAAACTACGTATTAAACTATGATGAGAAAGACAAAGAGAAAGGCAACAGGTGAGCTCATTATTAACTTCATTTAAAACCTTTTCACATATATAAGGGAATAAATGGGAAATAACCATAAATCATTTATTATTTCAATTTCAATATATATCTCATCTTCATATTTAATCAGATTTCAAAATGCTTATCAGGTAGTTCAATTCCTAATATTTTTTTCTTATTGGTTTAATAAGTTGAGATTTGCGTATTGGTTTTTTGAACTAAAGATTCCGGTTATAATACAGTAATATTTTACATCCTGATTTGTTTGCATAAAAGTAGAGAAGTAAGAAAAAGTAAATTCTTGTATGTAAATGCTGCTTTATGATGCTAAATAAACAACATCAAATTAAAATCGCCCACACATAAAATTAACGTAATTACCATTTTTCATACTTTGAACCACTGTTGTAATAATCATTTAATGTCAACGCCTGATTGTGAAAACAATTAAAAAGCGTCTCCATAATAGCATTTGACATTTAGTTAAATGGTGATCAGACCTTCGACCGCCGGTGACAACTGTTCAACAGATCTATTACGGTAATGGTTGTCTGACATGTCTGTTCTTTTCTGCCAGGAATACACGACAGAGGAGGAAGTGTTTTCCATCTTAGCTGAAAATCAAATGCAGTTCCATGGAACTGCCCTGTGTCATAAATCAAACGTTCCTAACATAATTTTCAGGATGTCGTTATAAGTTCTGTTTTTATGTGTAATGTATATCATTATACTTTTCATCTCAATTTAGGCAGACACCTGACAGGTGAGATACAGTAAAAACAAAAGTGGTTATATACTCTTTAGATAATGGTCTATCATTTGATATATATGGATTTTTATGAAACTGCATCTTAAGTGGATGCAAAAATGACACATTGAAACCGGCATTATGATCCGGCACAGTGTTTTATATTCATGCTGATGTTTATTTGCATGAAGTATTTGTGTATCATCGCTTTAAAACCTAGTCAGGGATATGAAATATACATGAAACACCAAATATAAACATGTTATTTAGTTCGCTTCTGCGACTGAAATATAGTGCTAGAAACTCTGTAGAGAACATTCCTTTTTACTAATGAGAAGATATGATTTAATGATTATTTTTCATAAATACATATCAAGTTGGTTATGTAAGTTTGAGCGTTTAATTTAATTTAATAATAAAACGTACTCAAACGCGTGATGACGTTTATATTTGTGCTCATAGCCCATTAATAGGCTAAGTGTATAAACAGAAAATTAGACGTTGCACATTTTCAATGCAAACATTATGGGAAATATACATTGAATGAAAATATTTTCTAACATTAACTTTTGGATACCTTCATGTCGTTTGAAATTACCCAGACACTTCACTGATTTCTTTTAAAGACGCATTTTCAATGATGCGATAGAGCGAGTGTTTCGTTAGAAATCGTACACTTTTTTCCTCTCTGACTACATGGTTGTAGTTTTGAACCTGAATGCATGCAGCTCTTTGTATCCAAGATTAATCTTCAAGATTAATGACTGATTATTTTATCATATTTTGACGTGTCAGAACTGATAAAGATGGCAAATGTAGGTGAACTTTTTTTTTTTAAATTCAATTTATTTAAATATCAATCCAATCTCGTTTGGGATTCTTCAGAAACAAGCAAGTATTTATGACATGTCAATAAATCAATTACAAACGCAATTATCATAAGATGGGTTGATAAAAGCCTTTGGTTATAACAGGAAATGGTGATTTTCGTGAATTAACGTAAGGGTCAGTTGGAAGAAAATATCTTAACAATTAAACAGTGCGTTGAAATATTGCCATTATTAAAAAAGATTCTAAAACTTACATTTTAAATCAGAGTTTAAACAGTTAATTATACAACGAAGGACAATAATGAATCACTATTTCTGTACCACTGCGTTCAGTTTTAAAACAGGTGTAAAGAGTGGAATACATTTAACGCAAAGATTTAGACAGGCTTAAAGTGCAATCGGCTTTTAAAACACTCAACCATTTCGTTAATTTAAACACCAAGTTTCACACAGAGCTGACGCATGTTGGTAATTTTTAAACCATTCTAGTAATTCAGCTCGAGTTTCTTTTTTTCAGGCTTCAAGCTTGTATAATAGTCTCCTATGTCATACGTAGTCGGAGGTCAACTTCAACTTCTTTATCCCTACCCACTGCTTTGTAAAAGTCACTGTTAATATTAAGTGAGTGATTGATCGTTCATAAAATCGTCGAACTATATTGCATGTGTTTTTAAAATAGAGCCAACATAACTAACTACAAACCATGCGACCAATCAGTGTGCCTCGAGATTTATTTCATTCCCCATATTTAATTATAAAATAACTGTTTACAAATTAAAATACTAGTTCTATCTGTTTAACTGACATAAAACATAAACTTACTTTAATTTAAACCTAATAACAAAAATACATAATTTCAACAGATGTATTGACTGGTAGCATAAACTAAGTCTAAATTCACAGCTTGTAAGCAAACAAACCCCCTGAAGCTACATGAAATAAATAAAGAATGATAATGTTAGCCTTTGAAAGAACGTGTTTTCTACCTTTATATTTGCAATTATAAATATCATCACAAAATAGTTTATAACCTAATGAAACTGTTTTTATAACACCCGCTACGTTATATTACAAAAGTTTTAGAATCTATAATTAAACGTTTCGAGTTTCAGAATCCATCTAAAATCCTGAACATATTGGTAAATACAATACATAGGTTACCGTATGTAAGTTTGAAATGAAAATTACATAAATTCGAATTCAAATGCACATTATAAAATTTTCCACACAATTGAATGATATCATCATGATAGATTACAAAGAATGATTTGTTTGCTAACATCAACATTATAAGAGTAAAAACTCCAGTCAAATGATAAAGCGTGAGAATCAATATTTAAACAGACAAAATTTCGGAAAAAGTTTACAAACTTGTGACCAATAAGTTCAGGAATTTAATACTATTCAACTTATAATAACATTTATCTTTTAAATGGAATAAAAATGTCACAAGACACACTAGATCTGTGTAATCACAAAGGAAAACATTATTTTATCCTTCAAGTATTTTTAAATTACCACAGATGCTTTTATTTTATTAAGGTTTCTTTTACTCATCTTTATCTGATAAGTCTTCTAGCTCAATTAGGCATCTCATCGTATTTTGTATTTTATAAATAAGTCTCTACCTGCAAACCTTGAATACATCTACATGGTTTTTTTTTTAAACTTTTTTTCATCTTTACACTGATTACTTTTATTTTGATTTTAATCATAAATGACTATCAGGGAAAATGTATTCAAGGAGTAAATTTACTATTATAATTCATTATTTCTGTAAAATCTGGAGCTAGCTGTGTCCTATTTTTAAAGATATTACTCTACGGATAATTCATCAAAATGATTGCATGTCTAATATTTGCCATCAATCACCTGCCTTAATAGGCGTGGTATCTCGCTCCTGGTGTGGACAGGACAAGACTTTTGGTTTTTTTAGATTAATTTCTTTTATTCGTTGGAAATTTTATTCGTGAAAATAAATGTTTTAATTAGTAGTAATAAACTTATTTTAAAAGAAATGACAAATTATGTTTAAAAGATATAGAATGTTGTTCCAAAGAACATATCTAGTTTAGATTGATCTATACATCGAGGTTTAATTGATGTAATTTAGAACAGTTTACTAAATAATTAAATTCGTGACATCTATGATTCGTTTAACTTACCCAAATTTATCTTAATTTGATTTACCATTTACTAATAAACATTTCTAAAAACTAAAATAACTTCTTTTCTATCATTCAGCATGATTTTCAAAAAAAAAAAACTTAAATGGAATATAGGTAACAAAAACTGATTACTAATTGTGAGTTAAAGTTATGCATTATCAATATTCTTATAAAATTATTTCAAAATTCTCAATCATTGATCATGATAATTATTGTTTGGATTAGGTTTTTAATTTGATTTAAAAAGGCTCGAATTTTACGTTGATAGGCCATTATTGGCTTCCTTAGTAGATTGATAAAATATTTTTCAAAAATAAAATCTAAGGCAAGAGAGACATATAATTAACTCGGGATGATATTTAGTGACGTTTGTTAACCCAGGTTAAAATTTTCTGTGCGATGAAATTATCTTACTTTTTCATTATCACAACAAAATGACTGAGAATCGGAATGATTACTTAAACATCATTGAGTGTACTGGCGATTTATTTTTGACAAGTATGCATTTCATTATGATATCAATACAAACATTTTTTGTGATAAGTTAAACATTTTTGAAATAAATTTCTTATTGAAATACAATATATAATTTTTGCTTTTTTCTTACGGGACCAATAATTAAATTGTCGATCGAAGGCCCCCGACGCCAAGATTTGGTGGTTGCCTGGGATAAGGATGAGAGCAATACAGTGAACAGCTATTTGGGCCATAATAATATCGACAAAGTTGGCACATAAAATCATAGTTCCCGTAACTGTAAGCAAGTGTCTGCGGCGGTGCGTAATATCTTTGCACTGAAATTAAATTGATAGAATAAGTCTTTTTAAAATTCCAAATAGAGAGTTAAGAAAAAGAATAATTTTAATAATGCATCTACCTCTTAAATTCCTTTGATCTAGTCTGATCATTTGTACGGGCCTCAAAAAACTATCAATTCTTCTCAGTCCTGTATGTATAGCAAGACAAAATGATATTATTTAAACGAATGCATATATATTGAAGTATGTGACTCCTACCTCAACAAAATGATAATATTATTTTAAAATAAATTAATAATAATACTTATAATATTTACCAGAATGAATTACTCTAGCTGTATATTTATCCCGAAATTTTTTAAATATATCTACTATATATGTTTAAGAAAAACTTACCTTGTCGTCCTACTGGCCTCAATATTAGTGAATGGATACATAAAAATTGGCTGCATATCAACAAAAATAAGTGAATTTTCATTTTTTTTGGTTCTTCTCTACACGCCGTGTAGTATATAGAGTGAGGGTTTAGGAAGTCTTTTGTTTTTATACAACAAATAAACAATCAATCACTCAAATACGGTTAGCTTAATCATCCATATATTTTCATTCTTTTTTACACAGGTTCATAAATTTAACATATATCAATAAAAGAAGGTTTTTCCAACACAATTCATCAATAGTTAAAAGGCGGTATGAGAAGAATGATAATTATTTTTGTCATACAGAAATAGAAATTACTAAAATTGTTTTCGTAAAGTCACCACTAGATAAAGATTGCACATTCTTTTAAACAAATTTAATTTTCTTTCTGAACCGAAAGTTCAATCGAACTTATATGATCGACCGACACCCGTCGTCTATCTGTAAATTCTCCTGTCTGTTTTGTGGATACTGCTTTTTAGAAACATCTGAACAAACTCAGCTAGATATATTACAAAACACCGTTGCATAAAAAGGGAGACTGGGACATAATTTACAGAACAAGAAACTTTAGAGATAACTTTAAGAAAGCCATAATGTATTACTGTATTTTACAGATGACTACGTACATCCTGTCAATGTTATGCACACAAATTCTGTAAACTCACATGTTCTTTGTTTTAATTGAATCATACTTAAAATGAAATTGGTCTCCATATTCAACTGTTTGATCTCTCTATTGTATACATACAAGTTGGTAATTTGATAAAGTGAATATGTTAAAAAGCTCTACATGAACAACATGATAAAACCCGTAATATGTTTATTACTGGTAAACACACGCTTCATTTAGAACACGTTATATGACTTGCAAGCAATTGGAATCATGCTTACCTACCCCCACGATGTACTTAAAATAAGTAAATTGAATAATAAATATAATTGATTCAAGCATAATTTCCATGTAATTTTAGTATCTCAATCAATAATACAGATCTAATCATGCTGACTGACGTTGTTCATACTTATTGTCAGACCATAACTAATCACAAAATTGACTACGGACTTTTCCGGTTTTTTTTTTCGATTACGACAAAGAGCACACGGCGGGTGTGACCGGACAGCAGATGATGCTCACTCCTCCTAGGCACCTGATCCTGCTTCTGGGGTTTTCCAGAGGTCCGTGATTGCTCTGCTCTAGACTATTGATTGAATACCGAATTGTCTACGGATTTTTCTCCGTTTTTGCCGATCAAGATATTTCCCCAAAATACGACATTTTCCCCGATAATGACATTTTTACCGATATAATATTGGGTGCACGGCGTGTGTGACCGGTCAGCAGAGGATACCTTCTCCTCCTAGGCACCTGATCATACCTCTCTCTATTTGGAGGTCCGTGTTGCTCTGCTTTGAATTTGTATTTCGTTTTATGGATTTTTGAGATGGTTCAAGGTTAGTTATTGTCATTTTTTCATCTAAGGCGAGGTAAGCTACAGACAAACAAGTTGATAATACAGGACTTGTTTGAAGTCATGTTTTCATAAATTCTATGGTTAATACAATGACCTTGTCTGCAAATACAATCTTCCACTCTTCTTTTAAAGGTTCGTATTGCTCTACTGTGAATTTGTATTTCGGTTGATGGATGTTTGAGATGGTTGACAGTTTGTTGTTGTCATTTTTCGTTGATATTCTTAACTAAGTTACTTTGGGCATACATTTTTTTAAAGTGGTAATTAGATTACTGCCACTCTTCTGTGGGAATCTATTATATGCTATTTTGTTTTATTTTTTGTGAGACAAACATCCAATAGCCTTTACAGTGTACTGTTGTTCTACGAAAACTGCAGTTGGATTTGATCAAAGGCACCGCTTTTACTGTTATTTGCAGTCTATGTACATCATTTTTAATTTTTACCGTAATAGAAATATAAAGAATAAATATTCAAACATTCAACAAAAACCATCCGTTGAATTAGCTTATTAAAATGTTATTAATTTTTTGCAAATACCATAAGGTGGAAGGTTACATCGTTACAATATGTCTGACATCCGTTTGAAACGCCATTTTGTTCCGTATTGATAGCATTATGTCGTGGTACAAAATAGCTATACACCGTTCAATTGAACTCTTCTAACGAGGGAGATGGGATAAGAATGAAATCACCAAAAACGCTTAGAAAATATGTCAATTCCCTTCGTGATTAAAGCTTTTAACTAACATTGATTATCAGCTGTTATGTACAGAATACGTGACATCGAAATGATATACTGTTTCTTTGCTATTGGCAATACACATCTGCAACAGACGATCATAAATATGTGATGGATTATCGATAAAGGTGAGCAGATATAATATTTTCACTTGAACCATATTAAATGCATAATTAATATAAAACTAAAGTTCCGTAGTACCAACTCTCGTATTAATCACTCCCAACTTCCTAAATTTAAAACATTTGCAGTATAAGGCTTGCATTGAAAGTTAGACACTAAAATAATGTATTTTAATTAAAATAGATATAGCTAGGTAGCAAAAGCAGTGGAAGCCCGGATTTGCAAGCCGAATGAGGGAACGACAGAATCTTGAAAAAGAGCATTTTTTTAATTACCACACGTACATGTGTATCACTATGGACATCTAATTTATGTGTAAATATGCATATTGTTGTTTATAATTTGTATTGTATTTAAAAAAAAGCAAAGGCAATGTAACTACTAACATTTTGTTTTAAAGAGTTAAATATAAATATAATGCATTCATCAAAGATATAATTTTTCAGATTCAAACATTATCATTAGCACTCCTAACCTTATTTCTACATGTTAGCATATACTTGTACCTTTTCTTAATTTTCATTCGTGATTTTTTTTTTAATTAGAAAACTGATCCCAAGATATTTGAGACCAAGTAAAATCAAGAAAGATAACTCTTAAGCAGGATCTTTAAAACCAAGATTTTTGCAATAATTCAGTATTTCCTTTAATTTTTCAATTTTATTCAATTCCTTTTTTTTCATCTCATTAACCAACAAATATTGTTTCTATTTTCAGATTTTTGTGGGATTTTATCCAGCAGTTTGCCTTAAAAGAATTTCTAAATATTAAAGTTTCATATTTCTGTGGATTCCAATAAAAATCATACAAACTTCATTAATGATTATTTTGTTTTTTCATTTTCCGAACTTTATAGAATTTCACTTTCATTGGATTTTTAAAACAGAAATGTTTAAAAATTTGACATATAAGGAGTTATCTGAAGGCAGACTGATATTTCAAAAATTCTCTAAAAATAAAGTATTATACTTTGAGGTCTATTATTGTTGAATACAGTGCCTATTATTTGTAACAAATGCATGCAACAAAAATCTCCTACACTAATTTCGTGTAGACATCCCCCTTAATTAACAGTTTTTAATCATAACCGTTTAAACCTTAAGCAACAAGTATACAAAGTGTATGTCTAATCATAACATAAGATGCGTTAGAGACTTTAAAAATTAACTTAATTGTGATAAAAATTACCCTACAGCTTCCAGAAATTTACGCAACGGAATTTGGAGCACACAAATTAAAACATTAGTAATTGTCTAACAAGTTTGGAACTTAAACTTGGACGAATACGCATTTCATTATGATATCAGCACAAACATATCATAAACATCAACATGTTCTGATAAGTTAAACATTTATTTAAATAAATTTCTTATCGAAATACAATATATAATACATGTAGTTGTCTTATTCCCTTACGAGACCAGTAGTTAATTTGTCAATCTGTAATTCACGTAGTCCAGATATGATGGTTGCCTGATATGAGGTTGAGAGCAATACAGTGAACAGAAAACGTAAGGAAATGTTTGTAGACAAAGCTGGCACATGAAATCATAGTTTCCGAAACTGAAAGCAAGTGTCTGCGGTGATGCGTAAATTCTCTGCACTGAAATTAAATTGATATCATAAATCTTGTAAAATCTTAAAAAAAGAGAAAAGGAAAAGAATAGATCAAATCATTCGTGTACCTCTTAAATTCCTTTGGCCCAGTCTAGCCAATTGTACGGGCCTAATAAAACCATCGATTCTTCTCACTCCTGTATGTATAACAAGTCAGAATCTCATTGCTCAGACGAATGCATATCTAGAAGTATGTGACTCCTACCTCAACAAAATGATAATCAATGTATCATATTTTTATAAGATTAATACTATAGTAATGATATTTTATAGAATAATTTGCTAACTATATATTCATCTCATATTATTTTAAATACATCCGAAAAAACTTACCATGCCGTCCCATTTTCCTCAATAATAGTGAATGGATACATAAAAATTGGGTGCATATCAACAAAAATATATAAATTTTCATTTTATCTACTCTACACGCTGTGCACTGTATAAACTGAGGGCTTGGGAAGTGTTTTTGTTTATATACAACAAATAAACAATCACTCAAATACTGTTAAACGGAAACTGGGACATAAATTACTGAGCAAGAAACTTTAGAGATAAATTTTGGAAAGCCTTTATGAATTACTGTATTATACACATGACTACATATTCATCCTGTTAATGTTATGCACACAATTTCTATAAACTCACATGTTCTTTGTTTTAATTGAATAGTACTTAAACGTGACATTGGTCTCCATATTCAACCGTATGTTCTCTCTAATGTGAACATACACGTTTATGATTTGATCATATTTATTACAGGTGAACACACGCTTCATTTAAAACACGTTATATAACTTGTAAGCAATTGAAATCATGTGTACTGACCCTTACAATTACTATGAATAAGTAACTTGTATAATAGATATAACTGACTCAAACATAATCCCCATGTAATTTTTTAGAATCTCTATCATTAATACAGATATGTATGTTACTTGAGTTTTCAAATGGACTTGAATTTTATTTAAAAGTGTATCGTAAATAAATATGAATTAATCATATTACAATCTTTAAAAAACTATTGCTCTTTTTGCATTAAAATTACGATTGACTTATTTTTATTTCCATTTTGAGTAAACATTTATTTTAAGAAATTTCAGACAGTTATCCCTTTTTCTCACCTGGCTTTTCTTAAAAAATGGGGGTAACCCGAAATGTTACACATCATTCATAATGATCAACAACCTTTACTGGGTTTTTACTTTTCATTCTCTTAAAATTTATAAATAGTTTCAACACTATTATAGTAATGGCTGTAAATTAAATTGTCTATTAGCTACGATTTATCTTTTACAGATCCCATAATGACAAACATGGCCTACTTTATTTAATTGATTGATATTCTTTACAAGATGCTTTGGGCATTTTTAAAAAAATTAGATAGATTACTGCCACTTGCTGTAGGCATCTGTTATATGCTATTTTATTTTATTTATGTGAGGCAAGCATCAAATAGCCTTTACAGAACACTGTTGTTGTACGACAACTGCGTTTGGATCTGATCAGTGGGACTGCTTTTACAGTTATTTGCAGTCTATGTACATTTACATTTTAACGCAATAGAAATTTAAAAAATAGATATTCAAATATTAATTTTAAAAAAACCCAATTTTTTCATCATATAGATAAAAAAAAATTATCAAAATGTCATTCACTTTTTGAAAGTACCTTACCCGTTTTTAATCATTACCGTTTAAACCTTATGCAATTCAAAATAGAACGTTTACTGTAAGTGTTTTTAAATCTCTATTGGTGCATCAAGGCCTAATTAGCACAAACAAATCATACATTAAATTGTTTTAAGAAAAAACTTTGTGTTGGAGCTGCCATGTTTTGCCACTGAGTCTTCCAAATATAATTTGTTCTTTGTACTATCTTTTAATCGGTTTGGAGTGTTTTCAAAATTGTCAACTAAAACAATAACGTCACCTGATATGCTTACATTTTGGATACTTTAAACTGATTTTTAACTTTACACAAATGACAGAAATGTGTATGCTGATTTTCGTGATGTGAATACACGTGTATTATTCTCTTTGTCTGATAGATTTAAAAATCTGTAACATACAAGATTAAAGAAACCGATAAATAAATCATTTATTCTTGATATTGGATTTATTATTATAAAGTATCATAGCGTGGTGTTTTCATTTTTGAGTTTCATTTGTCATGCCTGCTAGTATCTGAATATCGAAACACTTGTATATTCGACCATGACGCCAATATTGAAACAAGACAAACAAATGAAGAATAATGATTTTTATCTCCCTGAAGTCTTGGTAGCCAATGTTATTTTAAACCATTTCTAAATCTATGATTTTAGTTTTTTTTTATACTTACAGGTAATCACAAGCACCTGTGGATTAAGTACATCTCGTTAAATAAAATCACTATTTTATTATTCTTATTATCTTCAAATCATTATTGGAGACACACACAAAAGGATACGCCAAGAAAAAGTCCTATAAATATAAATTATGATATATAATACAAATAAAGGGTTAATTGCCAATCCAAAACCTAAATGTGAAAGGCAGATATAGCGAACATAGAAATGGCTCATTATGTAAAGCCTCTATAACGGTTGTTCTTTATGAACTTAAATACTTTTTTCCCACTTAACAAATTTTTGACTTGTTTAACATATACTTTGTCAATGTGATTATCTATGTTTAATGTGAAAATGGTATCTAGGAATTGTTATTAGCATTTTGTGGTGAAATATTAACATTGATTCTCCATGAGGTTTCTAATGTTGTACATGTTTATTTTAACCTTCAGGGACACTGTTTATTAATTTCTTTTTGTTTATTAGTGATGTTTACTCATTTTGATTCACGATATAAGATATTCTTTAAAATGTAAATTTCAACAACATTAAAAGTACTCATTTTATCGTGATATAAAAAGGATGTCAGAAATATTTTAGCCAGATAGTCTGCGGTAGAGAGCTAATTTACGAATTAGTAATTACATAAAATTATTTTGTTTCGTGTACCATAATATTGATATACATGTAATAACATGTAAAATAAGGCATAGTATCATTTCCACTTTAATTAAACAGGGAAGTTCAAGGAAATTACCATAAACATCCATTTTAAATTGACACGCTTGAAAAACATAAAAAAAAACCTCATGTCAAGTTTGAAGTTTTTAAATAATAAGTATTTAATTTTAGATTTAAAAGAGCTTTCATGTGATTGCTTATGACTGGTTAATATGTTCAATAAATGACCGAGTGATAGAAAATTCTAGTTTCTCAAAAACATCTCTGAAATACACGATGACCAACCTGCTAACAAGAACAAAATCA